>NC_045455.1:30161623-30194822 GCF_002776525.5 Piliocolobus tephrosceles
AAAAAAAAAAAAAAAAAAAAAAAAAAAAAAAAAAAAAAAAAAAAAGTCAAAAGAGTAAAATTAAAAGTACATAGGACTCAAACTTTTGTGACTCAAAATTAAGAAAGAAATTACTAACTGATTGTGTAAGATAGGTAAGGTCTTATTTGTAGACTTCATTTGGAGAACAATTATTTGCTAGAAAAATTTAGGAATATAGTGTAGCATCTTACCTGGTAAATGCAATATTATGTAATTCTCAGAGGTTACAGCTTCTTGTGGATACTTACTCCTCATTCATTTCAATTATGATAATCAGAGATGGGAGATTCTAAAATCTAAACGAATAAGCAAGAGTGTCTTCCTTAAATCATACAAAAGGGCTCAGAAAAAAATGCAGATGAGTGTCAGTACAACTCAAATCCATGGTATTTTAGAGATTTCTCAAGTATATATTCAAAAATTATCATTGTGAGCCAGTTTAATTTATTGAATATTTAAGTAGTATGTATGAGAAGACTCATAAATTGATCATAAGTGACCTATGAAATAAAGGAATTTCCAATCTTTCATTATTTTGACAAGAAATAACACAGATTAAGTGAACTATCTTCTGAAACCTAATTTTAGTTCATAGCATCAATTTTATAAACAGACAAAAATCTTAGCTGCTAATAAAAACTGCCATTGACTTTTGTGTTTTATCTCTTTTCATTTCTTATCCAGAATTGAAAGTGCTATAAAGATAAAAGGAGGTTGGCAAGAAGAAAGTATAAACATAGAGATAATTAGTTTGTGAACATTTTCAAATGAATCATCCTTTTTCTAAATAGTTTTGTCAAGATATCTGGCTAGTTTAAGAAAAAATAGGTAGAAATACTGAGTGATAAAAAAGGAAAGTGTATACAGAATCCAAGGAGAATAAATACTAGTAATAAGAGGTATGTTACACCTCTATAAAATCCAAAATAAACTCTCTTAAATTTTAAATTGTTACAATATTTTATAACAACAAAGGCATTCTCATTTAATATTTTTAAAAGATTAAAAACTGTAATACCTCTTAATTGGAGGGAGCTTATAAATAACTGAAATTTTGTCTATAACAACTGCTGTATAAACACGGTTTAACATGACTCTTATTTCATTTTTTTAAATTCTGAAATCGGCTGGGCGCGGTGACTCACGCCTGTCATCCCAGCACTTTGGGAGGCCAAGGCTGGCGGATCACAAGGTCAGGAGATTGAGACTATCCTGGCTAACACGGTGAAACCCCGTCTCTACTAAAAATGCAAAAAATTAGCCAGGCAAGGTGGCCGACGCTTGTAGTCCCAGGCTGTACAAGCGTGGTTCCAGCATCCATTTCAGCTTCTGCTAAGGCCTGGGGAAGCTTTTTTACTCATGGCAGAAGACAAGAGGGAAGGGCAGATATGTCACATGGAGAGAGAGGTAGGGAAGGAAAGAAAGAATAGGTCCTTCACTTTTTTTAACCAACAAATCTCACGTGAATTAATAGACTAAGAATTCATCCTTTACCACGGAGAGTGCATCAAGCCATTCATGAGGCGTCCACGCCAGGATCCAAACACCTCCCCTGAGTCCTCATCTCCAACCTTGGGTTCACATTTCAATATGAGATTTGGAGGGAAAAGTATCCAAACCATATGAATTATATACTAGTATATATTGATTGACTTATATTGCTATTTTGAGCTCTCCCTCGCTCCACTGTTTTTACAGGTGCTTGACACATTCACAACTGTGTTTTATTTATAAACTATTTTTGGAAAGATTAAAAAATAATCTAAAGACATGGGGTCAAGGGGAAACAAAAACTTGTGTGAGTAAATGTTTACAACTGTGATATAACTGAAAGTCTTTGATCAGATCTGACAAATTTAACACAGATGGTAATAAACAAATGCAGATTAACTAGTTTCATGCTTTAATTCAGTGTTCTGCAACTGTGGTAGACACATCAGCCCTCTGTGGAGAAACAGTAAACATAAGAAAAATCCGCTGGGCTAGGTGGCTCACGCCTGTAACCCCAGCACTTTGGGAGGCCGAGGCGGGCGGATCCCCTGGGGTCTGGAGTTCGAGACCAGTCTGACCAACATGGAGAAATTCGGCCTCTACTAAACATACAAAATTAGCCAGGCATGGTGGCACATACATGTAATCCCAGCCACTCTGGAGGCCGAGGCAGGAGAATTGCTTGAACCCGGGAGGTGGAGGTTGCCGTGAGCCGAATTGTGCCACTGCACTCCAGCCTGGGCAACAAGAGCGAAACCCCATTTTAGAAGGAAGGAAGGAAGGAAGGAAGGAAGGAAGGAAGGAAGGAAGGGAGGGAGGGAGGGAGGGAGGGAGGGAGGGAGGGAGGGAGGGAAGAAAAGTATTTCCAGAAGTTGTTTACACTGCTACTTAACAACATGTTCAGATTCACATTAGTGGGAGTGCACAGATTATCAAATGAGATTACATTTAACAACTTGAAGACAAAAGCAGAGCCATAACAAAGAGTTGGAAGAGAATAAGATAAATGAGGGAAAAATATCTTTTCAAATAATTCATAAGCAATACATAGAAACAATGATAAATATTTTTTAGCTACAAGGAGTCAAGCCTTCAGGTAAAATATAGCCAATTTGTTCTAACTTAATATGTTAGAAAAATTGTATTAATACTTTATTTTTTATTGAATTATCTTGCTATTTAATTATAAAACCATAACAAAATATAAACGAATTATTAGGTATTTACTTTTATTTTCTTATATTGTTATTCTATATTTAAAGGAAGTTACATTTCTAAAACCCATGATACGAACATATTTACATAACAGTTTTGTTAATTTGATTATAATTTTTTGGTCTTAGTGTATAATGTTCTAACTTTAAGCTATCCTGTTTTGAATCTGTTTTTACAATAATATAGGGTGTTTTAATTTTCTACCTAGGACCAAACATTGTTCATATTTCTGAGTGATAAATTATAATATGCACCTAAGATATATTTTTAGTTAACAAATTTTGCTTTGCACGATACAATTTAGTTTCTTTTTACTTGTTTCGATTTCTGTTTTCCAGTTTCTAAGTAATCATTTCATTTTTAATTTGGAAAAGTATCATCAACAAATGTTCTCTATCAGAAAGAAAATACAAACCATTGATAAAATCACCGGGTTAAAAAGTGTATCCGGAACACTGAGCTTTAGAAAAATTCCAGTCAGTGAATATAGATAGGTGCTAAGAATTGTACTGAATACACATGATGGTTATTATTTTCTCCTCCCTTAGTATGTTGTTTTTCTCCAGGTGAGTACACTTGTCCTTTAGAATTGTTTGGCTTCCTTCTTTAAGTATTTCATAATAGAAATACCATATACACTGAGCATTCTTGGTATCATATTTATTATATTGTATTTATAAATGCTACTTGCATTAATTATACCATAAACTGATGGTGCTGACATGAATCTTGGGATACCGTTACCACTCTGTGAAGGGAAGCAGGGATAACTTTGGAAATTAAATTTTTACAGCAGCAGCTTCTCGTCTGTGAATTGCATTCTTCTCTTAGGAGGTGTATTTTCGAGATTTTTTGACTTAATTCCAAGTTGACTTGCATTTCTTCTTCTTGGCTTTTCCTGGTTTGTAATGTTCTTGCTAACTGAACTGATAATTCGTGACTGCCTCAACAGTGCCATAAAGAGGCAGTATTTATCAATGATTGCTTATAATTAAAATATACCTTTTTTCTTGGCAGCAGTTTATACACTTATTAAATAACATGTAAGACATATCCAAATTATTTTCAATCTCATATGAGGTAAAGAATCAGTGTCATTTTTAATTTCTCAGTTTAAAACTCTAAAATCTTTCTTTAAACTAATTGAAGAAGTTTCTTTGCAATATTGTTATAGATAGTGGTAAATAATCTCAAGGAGAATTTTCTGCAGTTAGATTTTTTTCAAAATAAAACTTTATTTCTGTTGTTTGCTCTCAGATGTTTATCTGTACTATGACATCAGCCTTCTGATTGCTTTATCCATATCACTAGTGTGTCCATACAGCATTTACAATGAACTTTTTGTAAAATTTCCTTTGGCAACTATGGTTCCAAAAGTCATTAATAGTTATTATTTTTTGCAATGTATAATGGATTCAAATAAACCAAGCCCCCTCCCTTATGACCAGATATCTTGATCTATAACCCTCAGACATTTTGCACATGATGTTCTCTCTTCCAGGGATGATTCTTCTCTTCACTTTGAGTGGATAATGCTTTACATTCATTAGTCCTAAACTCAGCCTTACCTGATGCCCTATTCTGGACCACATTCTTGGGGTATAGACACTCATATACTGTAATTGTCTGTTCTCATGCTGTTATGAATGCATACCCAAGACTGGGTAATTTAAAAAAGGAAAGAGGTTTAGTGGACTCACAGTTCCACATGGCTGGGGAAACCTCACAATCGTGGTAGAAGGCAAAGCAGAAGCAAAGGCATGTCTTACACGGTGGCAGGCAAGAGGGCGGGTGCAGGGGAACTCCCTTTTATAAAACCATCAGCTCTCATCAGACTATTCACTACCATGAAAACAGGATGGGGAAACTGCCCCCATGATTCAGTTATCTCCACTTGGCCCTGCCCTTGACACATGGGGATTATTACAACTCAAGGTGAGATTTGGGTGGAGACACAGCCAAACCAAGCACCATTACCTATCATTTTTCAAGCATTTATAACACTTGCAAATTTATACTTATTTGTACATTAAAACCTCAGTTTCAGAGCAGAGTATGAGCTGCATAAGGTCAGGTCATTTATTTTCTTTGATTACCATTTTGTTTTCATGCAAAGTGTAATATATATTAGATGCTAAGTGAATGTGTTCATAATGAATGAACAAATAAAATTTTCAAGAAGCAGTTTTTACTAGTCATAGAAACCTAATAAAAGAAATAATGCCCAAATTCAAAAATACACAAATAAAATAAAACATTATCATATTTCAGGAAAGACAAGTTTGAAACATAGTTTGTGACCAAGATTAACTTATGTCTCATGTATGCTAGTTGAATAATTCTATGAAATGGATTAATAGGTAGATTGCTAATTTTTCTTGTTTCTAAAATTGAAATAAAAACATGTACATTATTTAAATGGAGAACATTATGAGTGTTAAATAAGATAATGTAAGTATTTAACATGTTTGCTACATAAAGCTTAATAGATAGCATCTATTATTATCACCAATTATCATCACATGGTAACCTATGGTATATAGGTAATAGATAATAATGAACTCCTATATTTGAGTTTAGGAAGAAATTTTTACTATATTGAATATTTATATAGGAATGGGAAGATGAAGGAGTACATTATTAGCACATTTCCTTTTTTCTAGCTTTTATTTTAGGTTCAGCAGTACATGTAAAGGCTTGTTACATAGGTAAACTTATGTCATGGGAATTTGTTGTACAGAATATTTCATTACCCAGGAATTAAGCCCAGTACCCAATAGTTATTTTTTCTGCTACTCTCCCTTCTCCCACCCTCCTCCTTCAAGTAAACCTGGTATCTGTTGTTTTCTTCTTTGTGTTTGTGAGTTTTCATCATCTAATTCCCACTTACAAGTGAGAACGTTTGGTATTTGATTTTCTCTTCCTGTGATAGTTTGATAAGAATAACAGCCTCCAGCTCCTTCCATGTTCCTGAAAAAGACATTATCTCATTCTTTTTTATGGCTGCATAGTATTCCATGGTGTATATGTACCACATTTTCTTTATCCAATCTGTGATTGATGGGCATTTAACTTGATTCTGTGTCTTTGCTATTGTAAATAATGCTGCATTGAACATTCAGATGGGTGTCTTTGTATGGTAGAACTATTTATATTCCTCTGGGTATATACCCAGTAATGGGATTGCTGGGTGAAATGGCAGTTCTGCTTTTAGCTCTCTGAAGAACTGCCATACTGCTCTCCTCAAGAACATTTCTTTAGGTATGTATTAATTCCATCATGAGGAATCAGTAAATAGCCTAAAGAATACATAACTCATATGGTTTCCTATAAAATAATAAAACAGTATTTTGCAGATACTGAAAAGTGGCAGAATTCTTCACATAGTTAGAAATGAAAGAGTGTCCTAGAGATAAAATTGTGAGCAACAGAAAGTGATATGGTTAAGTGAATTGAGCTCAGATATCATTATGCCATTCTAAGAAATGCAGAACTCATGATTACGCACTGAAAATGGATCAAATGCTCTTCACATTATCCTACAAATGTGGTCAACATAAAGATTTTATGAAAATGTTAACACACTTTAACACAATAATTAGCTGGCTCACATTAAAGAGGCATAAGCCTCTGCCTATCATTACTTTTGTAGAACTGTTTGCTATTGGTCTGGGCATTAGTTCTCCATCATTTCTTAACAAGTTACTCCAAAACTTAGAATCTTCAAATGGCACGTATTAATTACTTACTGTTCCTGTGGGTCAGGAGTTTTAAAGCAGATTGGCAGCATGGTTCTAGCTCTGTCAGGTTACCATCAAGACACTGGCTAGGGTGCAGCCATTTGAAGATTGAACTGCACTCCTGCCTACATAGGTCTGTGGATGTTGGCAGAAGGCCTCGGTTTCTTGCTATGTGTATCTCTCCATAGTATTCTTAGAGGATCCTCATAACACAGCAGTTTGCCTCCCCAGAACAAGTGTTCCAAGAAAAAGGAAGAGGTATACTGCAATGTTTTTCATAATGCAGTCTTAGAAACCACACACTGTTATTTTTCTCAATACCCTATTAGTTACACAAGTCATCCCTATGTGATATGGGAGGATAATCCACAAAAGTGTCAACACTAGGAAGCAGTAATCAATGAGAGTTATTTTAGAGTCGGGTCACCACAGACTAGAATCATTTAGCAATCATAGTTATGATCGAATGCAATTAATGATCTAATTTTGAACATGTTGAGTTGTATTTGACAGTGGTAGTTCCTCTTGTCTCTGACAAATAAGTTCCAAGATCCCCAGTGAATGTCTGAAACCGCAGATAGTACCAAACTTTGTATCTACTATGTTTTTTTCATGCATATATATCGACAGTAAAGTTTAAATTATAAAGTAGGCATAGTAAGAGATTAACAACAGTGATAATAAAATAAAAACATTCTAACAATATGCCAACATCACTACTCTTGTGCTTTGTGGCCACTATTAAGTAAAAACAATGTTACTTGAACACAAGCACTGCAATATTGCAGCAGTGGATCTGATAACCAAGATGGCGACTAAGTGATTAACGGGTGAAGAGAGTAGACAGTGTGGGGACTGTGGACAAAGGGATGATTCACCTCCAGGCAGGATGGGGCAGAAAGGCCCAAGATTTCATCATGCTCCTCAGAATGACATGCAATTTCAAACTTACGAATTATTTCTGGAATTTTCCATTTAACATTTTTGGACCATGGTTGACCATGGGTAACTGCAACTGCAGAAAGTAAAACTGCAGATAAAGAGGAACTATGATACTAAAATTAACATAAAATCAGATACTGTGAATTCTTTTAAGTAAACAATAGGATAAGTAATGTTTTTATTTCTGCTCCTATTTGACAGATTTTGATTTCTCAATACCCCATTCCATTCTTCATAATTAACTCAGAATTATCTTCAAAGATGAAAATTAGATCTTTTCACTTCCTCTTTGTAAAAAAGAAAATACCCTTAACAGCTTGGCACTATCAAAAGGAGTAATTACATATTTTTCAGCTATCATCCATGTAAATGACTGTGATACTATAGGCAGTAAAGAGTATCCATGCTTTACATTACACATAACTCAAATGTGTTTACAAGCTGGACCACTGGAAGGTACCTGTGGAGAGTTATAGCATGTGGCCATTCCAGCTGACTCAGGCCAACTTTCGATTGCAACTTTAGAGTCAGGAAATCCCTTTGACTCATATCTTTTACTAGGGATACATTTTCATCGAATTGATTTAGAAATAAGTATCTGGCAACTATAGGGTAAGGATGATTTTGAGTAAGATTTTTAGCTTTACAACTAGCGTAGCAAGTCAGATTCTTGTTCTTTTATTTTTGTTGTCACTCGATATTTCAGGAAGCCAGAATTCAATTTTTTTCCCCTAAGAGGCAGTCTGGATGTGACCCCAGCAAACACTTAACAAAATTATAGTTGGTCATAGAGCTTCAAAAAAATCCCACCTAAGTGATCATCACCTTGTCTGTTATGTTCATGCTAATGTTGATTTGAAGTGCATATGTTGCTTAGATACAGCAGTTGCATGAACTATGGGTCTTACACATCTAGGAACAAAATGTGGCTTGCATTTATTTTTGTTGACTTTTTCAATGCAATTTTCTTCAATGGCATTTCATCAATACAAAACCATTGGAGAATAATAATAGATATCTAAGAGTTAGGTCTGAGATGATCCTTTTCAAGATCTATAAATATCATAGCACATGCTTCTGGGCACCAGCATTTTTGTTAAGTGGTCCAATTTCTTTGAGCTAGTGGTCCTGGCTAATACTCTGGTGCCACAATGTGTGAAGCATCTGTTACTTCTTATCTGTGGTTAAAAGAATGTGTGGATTTTAATTAATCACCTGGAAAAGAGACTATTTATTCACTTAGATGGCAGCTCCTTCATGATTACAAGAAGCACATGAGGAAAGGCAATGCATTTTTAAGGGAGTGAAACACAGAGCCAAGTAAATGACTGATGCATAAGAAGCATGAAGGAAAACATGTAACATCACATCCCAGGTGCCCTTCCAGATGTTCGCTTTTGTAATAGCACATTAACATAAGAAAATAGAATATTCTCAAAAGACAGTGATATATTAACTCTGCCACTTTCATTTATAAATAGATGCCATATATACAACTCTTTAACATGTTCTCAGCATCTTAAAAAGTGGCTTTTTTTATACGAAAACAGAAAACACAGGTTTGTCTTTGAACTTAACATCAGTGCTGATTCACTTCTAGCTACTTCACTCTCATTTATCAGTGTGCTTTTTGAGAGGTTATACACAGACACACACTCACACACACAAAGTTTGCTTGGCTACTAAAATTTATTTCATTTTAAAATCCTAAAATAAGCTAACAGTAAAATAGGAAACTAAATAAAATAGCATTTATTGCCATATTAAAAAAAATTGCTCACCAATGGGAATTATTTCAGCTATGCAAAGATGGTCATATATTAAAATATCAATTAATGCAATCAATCACATGAACAGGCTAAAGAAAAAAATCATATGATTAGATCAGTAGATGCAGAAAATTTATTTGACAAAATCCCACACCCATTCATAATACTCACCATGAGAATACTAGAAATAGAGATAATTTCCTCAACTTGATAAGGAACACTTCAAAGAAAACAAAAACAAATCCTACAGTGAACATTATAATTAATTGTACAAAACTAGAAGAAGGAATAAATAAAACTGTCTTTGTTCACAGCTGATATAATTGTCTATGTATGTGGAAAATCCTAAAGAATAAACAAACAAACAAAAAACCTCCTGAAACTAATTAGCAGTTATAGCAAGATTACAAACTATGAGGGTAACATACAAAAGATAATTTCTCTGCCATACACATGCAATGAACAGTAGGAATCTGGTTTTTTAAAGCCATTACTACTTACATTAGCATTCAGAAATAATACTGATATATAAATCTAACAAAGTATCTGCAAGGTCTATATGAGAAAAACAATGAAATGCTAACAAAAGAAATCAAAGAAATATCTTAATAATTGCAGAGTTTTTCCAAATTCATACATAGAAAGACTAAATAGTGCTAAAATATCATTTCTTCCCAACCTGATCTGTAGATTCAATGTAAGTCTGGGCAAAATCCGAACAAGTTATTTTGTGGACATCAGCTGATTCTAAGGTTTCTATAGAAAAGCAAAACACCCAAAATAACCACTGCAATACTGGATGTAAAAAAGGAAAAATGTCAGACAGCTGACATTACCTGATTTCAAAACTTACTGTAAAGCTACAATAATCACAACAGTCTGGTATTCAATGGGAGAGAATGAAGAGCCCAGAAATATAGTCAGTGCATCTTTGACAGAGGGACAGTGGCAATTCTATAAAGAAAAGTAGAGTCCCTTCAACAAATGCCCTTGGAACAACAGGAAGTCTAGATGCAAAATAATGAATCTAGACGGAGACCTTATATCTTTCATAAAAATAAAATCAAACAGGATCCTAGAGCTAAATGTATAAGTACCAAGCTATGAAACTTTAGATTGTAACATAGAAAAAATCTAGATGATCCCAGGTTTCATAATTACTTTTCATATTTAATATCAAAGAAGTATAATCCATTTAAAAATTGACAGATTTGACTTTTTAAAAAAATTCTTTCAATTTGCAGAAGTCACTGTTATGAAAATCAGTGAAAAAAATGCCAAAGACTGGTATTAGAATCTTCGCAAAACACACATCTAATAAAGTCCTTGTATTAAAAAAAAAATAGAGGTAACTCTTAAAATGTAACAATAAGAGAAAAGAAACAAAACTAGTTTAAAAAACACACTCCCAAAAAGATATATAGATTGCTAAGAAGCATATGGAAAAAATGTTACAAAACATATGTCATTATGGAATTACAAATTAAAATAAAAGTGATATACAACTACAAACCTGTTAGAATTGCTAAAATCCCAAATACAGGCAACCTCAAATGCAGTTGAAGATGTGAAGCAACATGATGTCTCTTTCACTGCACCTGGGAACGCACACTGGTAGAGTTACTTGGGCAGACATTTTGGCAGCTTCTGGGAGAGCTACACATAGTCTTACTGTATGATCCAGCAATTGCCCTTCTTGATGTTTACCCGTATGATATGAAACCTCATGTCCACACACAAATCTGCACATGGATGCTTATGACAGCTTTGTTCACAATACACATGTATCACTTCTGTAAAAGACGACTGTCATTTCTGTCTGAAAGAACATGACCAAAACAACAGACATAGAACCTAAAATGTAAACAATAATGTATTGAGTATGTACTCATAGTTTTCATTGCAAGAGGTATAAAGCAGGAGGCACCAACTCTTCCCATTTCTGAATTGCCAAAATTTGGAAGCAACCAAGATGTTCTTAAATAGGTAAATGGATAAATAAACTGTGTTACATCCATGCAATAAAATAATATTCAGCAATAAAAATAAACTATCAAGTCACAAAGAGACATGGAGGAACCTTAAATGCATATCACCAAGTGAAAACGGTCAGTCTGAAAAGACTACATACCATGTAGAGACAAATATATACTATTTTTTAAAAAGGTAGAAGTATAAAGACCGTAAAAATATCAGTGGTGACAGGTGGTTAAGGAGAAAAGAGATAGATAAATAGATGGAAAGTAGGGCATTTTTAAGGCAGTGAAATTTTATATTATAGTGGTAGATGCAAGAAATAATGCATCTGTCAAAACAAAAAAAATCTGTATAATACAAAGAATATTTTTACTGTACAAATACACTAATATAAATGATGGACTTCAGTTAAACTAATGTATTGATATTGCTTCATCAATTGTAATAAACATATTACACTGAGAAAGAATGTTAAAATGGAAACGGTGTGGGGTAGGAGTTCCCGCCTGTGGGAACTCTGCATTTTCTGCCAAATTTTTTCTGTAAATCTAAACTTTCTCCAAGAAAGACATTTATTCCTCTCTGATGTTCCTAACAAATTCAGGTCCTGAATAATTGCAAGGGAGACTTGGCTCCATAATTTATCCTCATGCTTTATCATCAACAAAATTCATTTATAAAGAAGAAAATTGTTATGGCTTCTATATAGCCATGACAATATTAAAGTTCTTTAACACCTTCTAGATAACCTTGGTATAATGTTTTTAATATTCTCATGTTAAGAATATGGCCAGTTTTCTGCAGTACAGGTAGGTTTATTACTCAAAATTTGCTAATGTCAGACTTTAGTCATGTTAATTAAAGGTAAAACATTGTTGTATTGGATTAAGAAAATGTTTTTAATGCTATATGAAAACTCTAGATTTTATTTTGGGAATCCATAGTATTCATAGAACATCAAAAATAAGCTGAATAAAAAACATAATGTCACCCAACTTTGGGTTAATAACAGTATTGGAAGGATATGTTGATAGAGAGACAGCTATTTATTTGCTCTAACTTGAATTTAGGGAACGCACAGGATTAATGTATTTAAATTCTAGTAATCCTTAAGAGGAAAATAAGTTTGCACCTGTGCAGTGCTGTAGAAAGATAAAAGAATATCTGGAAAAGGAGTCATCAAAACTTCAAGAAAGTCATGTAAATTTAGATGATAAAGCATACAAGCTTTAAAGTAACAAACACAATTCAATCTTTAGACCATCACCTGGGAAAGGACAAAGATGTAGACACAATGAGAGAAGATAAATATTATTAAAAGCAACATAAGGAGACATGAAAAGTTTGTTTTATCTTTATAGGACCAAAAGTTACAAATACCACATCAAAAAGATGAATGACTGTTCGACAATATAAAATCGAAATCAAGAACAATTAAATTATAAAAGGGTTGTGTTGTTTATTAACTGATCTATTTGATTAAATGTCAAAAAGAATAACTACTTCAGGTAATTGAAAAATTTGTATCTACCTAACCCTAAAAGCCGTCCTTTCCCCAACCCCCAAAAGCCAAATATGCATTTAGCATTAGCAGAAAACGCATTATTTTCTGCAGAGGTTCAGGTTAAGCAGTTACAGCTGTGGACAGATTCAGAGAAAGACATAAATCATGAAGCCATCAGATGAGCAAGGTAAATATTGACAAATATAATGGAAACCTGTCTTACTCCATTCCCCTTTTAGGGTTTTATCACTTTAATAAATGAAAGGAAATGTTAAGAGAATACAGGTGGTGTGATCTGACATTTGAACAATAAAACAGCTTAATAAGAGTCCATTGAGAGGTCCTGAGGAATAAAGCACACAGCCTAGTATTAATCACAGACATTAAAAGAGAAGACTGTTGCATTGTTTGAAGCATGGATGCAATTTTGTTGTTATTGTTTTTGTTTCATGAATAGGATAACATTTGTCAAAATAAGTGAAGTTTGTCAGTAGTTTCAACCTTCCTCCCTACCCAAACTCAGATAATCAGTTTCATTTCTCTAATGCTCCAAAACTGTCTTCATTTTTTTTCCATTCATAGTATTAGTACAGTATTCAAATTTTTTAAAACACTCAATTTTTGAATCTTTTCAGTGTCAATATGTTAAAATTAGGCACAAACAAGTATTAATTACATTTTTAAATGATGAAATTGAAACAAAGAAAACTCAAGAAATTTAATTTTGGGCAACTTAAGCCAGAAATAAAAGGACAGGTGTTCAAATCCATGTCAGCCTGGGCCCAAACATCATACTCCTCGCCATCCCTCTAAACAATCTCTTGTTCCTCTCTCAATCTGTCCATGCGTCCTTCAATGTTATTTTCTTCTCTAGCCCTGATATAAATATGAAAATATTGATTCCTATATAATATTAATTTATAGTACATTCTATTCCTTTATATGGAAACGAATGTGAATTAAAAGGAATATTTAAGGAAACAAAGTTATTGTGAATAAACTAAAAACAAAAAGGCACATAATATGTTGAGTGTGGTGAGATTCAATATTTTGTTTCCTTACAATCATGAGATAAAACAACTAAGCTCCTTGTTGGGAACTTCCCTGTATATGCTAAGAAAACTCTTGATAACTTTTGGTGAGGAATAGCCTTGAAAGCTCCAGGTCTATTATTATTCTAAAATGAGAGAAAATAAAAATATGGCATATATTGAGTGAACTCCAAACTGAGCCCCCTATAATCCTTGACACAAATGTCTTAAAAGCTTCTTGATACACAGCTAGGCCATTAGTTATTATTTATTGAATTCATTGAACCAAGGTTTAGGATTACTATCCAGGCTTCCTCCTGCTTATTTCAAGGACATTCCTATACCAAATTGCTAAATCCTCATTCCAATCCCAAACTTATACGTATCCCAGAAATCTTATTACCATCTTATATAGTATGTGTCTTTTAAAAGCTTGGTAGTAGGTTAGAGCACCTTAACTCTCGTTTCTCTTTTGCTTTTAAGTTTATAATGATAGAAAATTTCCTCAACTACTTCATTCTACAAATCGTAATTGGTAAAATGAAGTGTTTAAGGCACTGAATCAAATTTTTCTTTTTCATACGTTTTCCTTTTACCACGAAGTCATACCTGTGGAATGAAGACTGTGCCTTTTTCATGTTAAAGTAGCAATTTCTCTTTAGCAGCAGGGCAGGTTGGACAAAATCTGTATGGCATCTCAAATTACTTGAGATTTACCTAGTGTGTTTTTTCCTTTTTGTAAAGTTCCATTATGAGTTCTCATTGTGAGATGGATGGAGGTGATTTAAAGGCTACAGAATAGCAAACAATCACAGGCACAGTAAGAGAAGGATAAACCATCGACAAAATAAAGTCAAACGAGCCTCACCTGTTTTATTGTTGGTTTTCTTAGTGAAGGGTACTCAAAATGTTTATTAATCTGTAACTCTGTTTTTGGTCTTAGCTTTCAAAATAAAAGCCTTTGCAGATGAGTATTTTAAAGGTTTATAATAGCTATTTTCTTATCAGGAAAATAAGTACATTATAGCACAAAGTAAAATTTAATGTACTTCTCGGCCATGCTCACATCAGCAAATATATAAATGTTAAAATGGTAAATTATCCTATAAATGTACAGCCAAATTGGTTTCATAAAATAATCACCAAGTTGTGCCAGTTGTCAAAAAGACTAAATACAAGCCACGCTAATAAAGTTCACAATAAATTGCGAAGTGAATAAAATCAAGTTTCTTACAATAATGAATCACTGAAGTAACAATATTTCTTTTCCATTAGCAGGATATATAATCAAGCAATAGAAATTTATTCTGGTTGACATCTATTAACAAAGTTGAGAAATTTAAAAAAACATACATTTACTCTCTAATTTTAATAATTACAAAAATGAATGTGATGGAGTACATTTCCAAAATAGTGGCGATTGTGTTACCATTAAAGTTTTCAAGAAAATGGTTAAGAAACTGAAAATGATAGTCTGTCATTATGAAAACATTTAATGCCACTGTATAGAGATATTAAGTTTTTCAAAAGATATCATATGCATAATTCTTAAAAACATTAAAAAATGAAGTCTGTAGTAAGATCACAATAATGTCTAACAAGAAAATAACACAAAATTATTCCATTAACTGAAGATAAAATTCTAGGAACTCAGTTTGACTCATCATGCTCCTGAAAATTGATATCACATTAATGATGGAGATTGAATCTTCACTTACACAAAGTCAATCTGCCATATAAATTCCAACTCAATTTAACTTCTATAACTTTGAGTCATTCAATCTGCCTAATAAATTTCAACTTTTAATTTTTTCTAAAGTTCAAACTACTTAATAATGTTCGGCTTCTTCCCTCTTGTGACTTCTATGCCATGTGAGAACAATTCTTCCAGATATGTTTAACATAAGTGCATTCTGTAAAATAGTGCTGGAATACACATTTGATTTACAGACCAATGTGTGTCAAATTTTTAACCACTCTGCGTGAAAAATTATAAACATCTAAGAAACAGGGAACAGAGAAATGGCTTTAATGCCTCTCAAATGTAATGACCTAATGTATGACCTCCAGCCCTTTGCAAGAAGGTACTATCCACTGATCATGTAAAAGACTCCAAGCACTCAAGCTGCTACTGCTAACTGAATCAATGGGAAACAGAGGGCAGAAATAACTCCCTGCCATCTATACCACAACTTGGTGAAAAGTATTGAGCAACTATTTCAGCAAGAAGAGAAGTGTCATTTTTGGACTGTTGCTACATCTATGTACTATTACCTTTTGTCTCACCAGTTAAATAAGTAAACAGAGACCTCAGTGATATGTCTATGCAAATATATATATTAAAGATATAAGTTGCACATATTTAAATGTGTGTGTTTGTAATAATTTATAAATCTACATATAAATTTATAAGACACACATATATATAAACAGAATAAGCATATAAGATTCTCAAAGAAGGTATCTTTAAGTTGAAAAAATGCAGTCATTTTTCCTTCTCTCTGATGTAGTGATATCTTTCAGAAAAAAAAAGTCATGGATATTGAGTTAATAGTTTAGGAAACATGACTATCAGCTATTACACCCATCTGCTTCTATGTGAAGAAAAAATATTCATTATGTTAGATTGTAGGTATCCCAGCAACAACTTCAGGGTTTTTCTGTCACTGATTGAGAAAGGACAGTGTTTTTAATGTTCTTGCAATATTTTAATGACAATACCTGTGATTTTTGCACAAACAAAAATACTCTAAAATATAGAGACCTTAAAAATGTAAATGACAACTAACACATATTTATGAGTAAACAATACATTTCGAAAAATATATATAATTGTTAAATATAGCTTATATGATAGAAAATGAAGTAATTTATTTTCAATATGAATTTGTTGCTATTAACAAATCATGGAGGTTTTTTGTTTGTTTTATTAGAGTAGAGATCTCACTCTGTTAATGGGGCTGGAGTACATATCATAGCCACTGCAGCCTCCAACTCCTGGGCTCAAGTGATCCTCCCACCTCAGCCTCCTGAGTAGCAATGATTACAGGCACATGTGCCACCACACCTGGTTAATCTTTTAAACTTTTTGTAGAGATAGGGTCTTGCTTGTTGCCCAGGCTGGTCTGGAATTCCTGGTCTCAAGCAATCCTCCTATCGCAGCTTCCCAAAGGGCTGGGATTACAGGCATGAACCACTGTGCCAGTCAGATCATGTATTAATTCTGTAATTGATCAAACAAGTATATAGATGTAAGATCTCATAAAGATTGTTGCCTAGGAAAATAATAAGTCATGCAAAAACTGGAGTACAACTATGGTGGAAGTAGCTGGGAGACAAACTGCTTTAAGTACAGAATACTGATAAATTCATTATAACTAATGGAAATTAGGTAGGCTTCAAGAATAATTAATACAGTTGGTGAAAACTGAAGTGTAGCAGAACATCGGCTGTGGAAATTTTGTGAAAGAGCATTCTGAGTAAGAAAACTAGAGCAGCATAAACAAAATAAAGAGGTATAAGAAGAAAAAATTGAATTGTCCTAATGAAGAGTAAAGTATTGGTGAAATACAAGGCTGCAAAAATAATTGTGACTGAACTGTTACCATTGTTCATTTATTTAGCAAATCGTAACTCAGCATCCTTTAATACAATCATAGGCTAAGTTAGACACACAGTCGTGAACAAAACAAATTGGCACTGTTGCAAAACAAATTATAAGAAAATTAATTCATTGCCTCTGTGATTTCACTGCAAGGTGCAGAGTGTTATGTGGTGACCTCAAAGGGAACCTTTAACCTTATGGCAAAATGACTATCTTGTCCTAGTTTATTTTCTTCCCCACTCCTTAAGATGCACATTGTATATCTTCCTTTCTTTTCATCCCTCCAACAGCTTACAAGCTTACACTTGATGAATGACCTACGTGTTTATTTCACCGAGAAGTCTCAAAGATGTGTAAAGCCTTTGAGGCTGGAAGGAGCTCGACGCTTTCAAGGATCTGAGAAGGCTCTGAGATTAGAGTGTGTAGAGCAAAGGGTGATTGGTGTATGATGGACGACCTTGCAGCAAGGGGCCAGGGGAAGATCGTGCAGGGGTTTTCATTCATGTATTATTCAACACATGCTTACTGATCATCTACAATAGACCATGCACAGTTCTGATGCTGGGGACATGATGGTGAGAAAGATGGGAGAGATTCCTGCTGACATGGGTCTTAAATTTTAGTTGCAGAGTAAGAAAGTAAATGAATAAACTTCTTAAAAATGAAATAAAATACATGAAGATAATTTAATAGTGCTATAATCACTAATGGAAAAAAAAATGGAAAATGTGTTAGCAAGTGACCAAATTAGGGTGTGGAACAGGAAATAGCTGTTAACTGGGGAGAAGTGTGAAGGCTTCTCTGTGGCGATATCACTTAGAATTTAAGTGATGATAAAAATCATGTGGTTAAGAAAAACACATCAGAAAGAGTAGTAAAAACAATTTCCTTTTCTATAGTAACATTGGCATATTTAAAAGAGAGAGAAAAGTCAAATGTGCCTGAGTTATTGTGAACTCTGAAGAGTTAGGTAAGAGACAGAGCAAGTAAGAGCCACATGATAATTATATGTGGGAAAGAGTTGAAAAAGTTCAAAGAAGAGTCACAGGATGATTGTCTGTATTAAATGATGCTTAATTACCATTTGCTAAATAAACAAACAAATGGAAACTGCTCAGACACAATTATTTTTGCAACCTTGTATCTTACCAATACTTTGATACTTCATTAGAGAGTTTTCTATTCTGATCATAGTTTTAAAAAGACCACTTGGAAAGTTTTTATGGTACCCTTGGCAAGAACAGATACTGGCTTATATTATGGAGGTAGGCATGGTGATAGAAGAAATGGTTTGTTTGGAATGTATTTTTGGTTACAGCTAAATGATGTTGTTTATAAACAAAAAGAAAGTGGAAACTTAAAAAAAGAGAAAAATCCAGCATGGAAGGCTGTTTTGCAGAGAAAGATGGGCATGATCTTATTTATATGAGTTGAACTTATGAGATATTTTGCTTTTTATTTTATTTATTTACTTTTTGTGATAGGGTATCACTCTGTTGCCCAGGCTAGAGTGCAATGGTGCAATCTCACCTCACTGCAACCTCAAGCAATCCTGGGCTCAAGCAATCCTCCTGCCTCAGCCTCCCAAGTAGTTGGGACCACAACTGTGCACCAACAAACCTGGATAATTTTTGTATCTTTTGTAGAGATGAATTTTCACTATGTTGCCCAGGCCGGTCTCAAACTCCCAGCATGAGCAATCCTGCCACCACAGCCTTTGTGTTGGGATTACAGGCTTTAGCCACTGTGCCTGACCATGAGATATTTTAGATTTGCAAGTGAGGAACAGAGTTGGCATTCAAAGTATAAAAGTCTAATTTAAAGTCTAGGTCAAATTTCAGTGATGTGAAATTATTGTTGGTATATAAATCCATGGGATTCTGTTAAGTAGAACCACTGTAAAATCATTGGCAAGAGAATTAAGCCTAGCTGAAAGCCTAGTGGCCTTCTTTCCAACATCAGTTATTTCTTGTGAGCTATTTTGTAAACTTCTCTTTTAATGCTGAAGGAGACCTGCAGTTACTACACTACACTTGTCAGTTCCCTCCAGAAAAACAGAACCAATCAGAGATTTGTGAGGGGACTTATGGGGATTGGTTCATTTGATTATGGAGGCCTAGCAGTCCCAAGATTTACCATTTGCAAACTGAAGAATCAGGGAAGATGGTATCTTGACTCAGTTGATGACCCGAGAGACCAGGGAAGCCAATGGTGTAACTCTCGGTTAGAGGCCAAAGACCTGAGATCCTGGGGAACCACTAGTGCAAGTCCCAGAGTTCAAAGACTGGAGAACAAGGAGTTTTGCTCTCCATGGGCAAGACAAGACAAGCGAGCCAGAGAGAACAAATTGCCCTTTAATCTTTTTGTTCTACTGGGGCCCTCTGCTGATTGGATGGTGAGTGGGTATCTTCCTGAGTGAATTCACTAATTCAAATGATAATATTCTCCTGAAACCCTCTCACAGACATATCCAGAAATAATGCTTTTTTAGTTAACTATCCCTTAATCCAGTAAAGTTGATACCTAAAATTCACCATCACACCATTTAATTGCTAAGCAGGTTTGAAATGATTTTGCTCAGGTATTAAACTAATCCCTTGTTTAGCTTTATTTAAAAAGAGATTTATGGTGTCTAAATGGAGACACAGAGACAGTCTGCGAAGTAAATGAATGTGGCTCTGACTAAGATTATAGCAAATCGGTAGTGATAGAATCAGATTGTAGATGTGTTTTTCAGGTAAAGTCTACTTAACTCTAATTAGTTTAAGTTGACTGATTATAGGTAGGTAAGATGTGGAAGAAATAAAACAGATAAGCATGATTCCAGTTTTTGCATCTGACAAATTAGGAAGATACAATTGCCATCAACTGAGATGGAGAATACTGTAAGTGGAATAAGTGTGTTAAACTTGAGATGCCTCATAGAACTTCAAGTACAAGTAGGTATTTGGTACTATAAGTCAATTCTGCAGTTCATGAAAGAGGTGTAGGTGTGAAATACAAGCATCTATATGGTGCTTTAAGCAAAGGCAAATAGATTACCAGGAAAACAGAAATAGATAGGGAATATAAGGGGACTGAGGACTGAGTCTGAGGACTACAGTATAAAATGATCTGACAGAAGTGGAGGAGCAAGTAAAGGTGATTGAAAGAAGGAGCATGGTTTCTTGACACTCATATTAAGTTAGTAAGTCACCAAAAAATGGAATTATCTACTGGATCAAATGCTTCTTATAAGTTGATGAGAACAACAAAATGAGTTTTGGATTTTCCCATGGAACAGCTCTTTGTAACATTGAAAGAACAGCTTCTGAGATATATTGAAGAATAAAGTAGTATTCGAATGATCTTAAGAGGGAATGAGGGTGAGAAATTTAAGGCCGAACCGTAACTCTTTTGAAAAGTTTCACTGCAATGAAGAGATAAAAATGCTGCAGCAGTTGGTCTGGAAAATGAAGTGAAAATAATTTTAATGGGAAAATAATAGGATGTTATGTGCTGATGGGAATGATCTTCAAAAGAGGAATAATTTGATGATGCAAGACAATGAAAGATGACAAAATCATTGTTCTTTAGTGTGAGATTAGACATCAGATAATAAGTGAGGGCTAAGTATAAAAATCTGGGTGACCTCAGATATTAAAGGTAAACATTGTAAGGGCATTTGGGAGGTTCCATTTGAGTTTTGTCAGATTAAATTCAAATTTATAACAATAAATTCATTTCAACAGGTACGTCAACCACTGTTTAGTTAGTTGTCTATTGATACAGACTGATAAAATATTTAAGATTACCAGTTATAGGATTTACCAGTTGAAGAAGAGAGGGGTAACAGAATCTACAACATGTGAAACTGAATGATTAAATTGTTGGAATATGGATTCCTACCTAAAAAGGAGGCTGGAAAGACATGAATGGGTTGGTGGACTTTGAAAAATCAGGAAAATCACTGTATTGGAAGTTTCAATCAGAATATTTGAATTAAATGACTAGAGAAATTAGCCCAAGAAGGAGCCAGTGGTCATATTAGGATGTCTGAAACAGATTTTTAGAGATGTTGCAGCTACAATAGTCCCCATTTATCTACAGTTTTGCTTTACATAGTTTCAGTTATCTGTGGTCAACCAAAATCTCAAAATACTACATATGATAAGATATTGTAAGAAAGAGACACCACATTCACATATCTTTTATTGCAGCATATTTTTTATAATTGTCCTATTTTATTATTAGTTTTTTTTTTCTTTTAATCTCCTTCTGTACCTAGTTTATGAGTTAAACTTTATCACAGGTATGTCTCTATAGGGGGAAAAAAAAAAAAAACCCACGCACACAATATACATAGGGTTTTCCAAGGTTTCTGGCATCTACTGTGGGTCTTGGAATATACCCTTACGCAGATTAAGTCATGCTGTTACCATTGTATATTGGTAATAGTATTTAATTACTCTGAGTAATTATAATTGATGGGAAGAAGGGTCATTGGAGATAAGAAAGTTAAACAGAAAGAGTTCATAGTATTAGGTAAACCTCACTTGTGAACTGATGGTCAGAATAATTGTGAAGAGGGTGACAATAAACTGAGTGCCAGAATTTATTTATTTTTTAAAGACAAGTATCCAATCCAAAAAAGTGGTTGATGGTAACAACATGGAAAGAAAGGGTAGCAGTGGGTGGTGGAATGAATTTTAAATTATTGTAGTTTTATAAATTAGGAGTAAGAGAAAACAATACAAAAAGAAACAGCAATGGGAAACAAGTAATATGCCTATACCTTCTTCAGGCCCTGAAATATGTGAAGTGTTGTAGAAAAAGAATATCATTTGCTTATGAGGGCTATAGGAAGGGGAAAAAGTGTCACCAAGTCTATCTGAAACGGGAAAAGTTCCCTTGTCCACGTGGCAGGGCATGTGATGGGGGTGCGGCTCGCTTATTCAGTGCCTGGCTGCTTAAAACCCCTAGGAGGAGCACGTAGACGAACAGGTTGTTGGGAGGGTGGGCTCTGACCCCACAGAAGCATCTAGGGGTGAATGTTTACAGTTCCTGAAGCCACGTGGGCATGTTACAGTATGCCCTTTTAGTTGTATCATCTGTAGGCGGCTTGTGTCTTGGAGAATGAGTGCAAGGTTTCATTCAATGGTGGAAGTAGCCCTCAACAGATAGATGGGGGGCCAGACAGGGTGTGGAGTGGGAGGTGGTTTTTTCTGGGAGTCCCACCACTCAGTGGCCAGACTCTCCTCCAACCACTCCAGCCAAATTCCCCTTGGCGTCCGTGTTCTGCCTGTTGATGGTCTGCTGGCTTCTGCCAGTGCCTGTCAGTGTCGTCTTCAGCTCCTCTGGACATCCAGCTGCCTGTGTGCTCTTTTGCCAGTGTGTCCCTCATGACACTCAGCCACTTGTGTCTGTGCCCTCTAGGGTCTCGGGGGTTTTATAGGCACAGGGTGGACTTGGAAAATGCAACATTTGGGTGCAAAGACAGGAGTGCCTGTCCTCACCAAGGTCTGTGGGCACAGACTTGATAGTGAACCCCTCGCCAGGAACCCGCCCTTCTCCTCCCAGCACTTCCCTGCCCCCACCCATACCATAACCAGGGGTTCAATTAAAGCAATGAGGAAAAAAGAATTAGAGAAGTAAATGAGGCTATATGTAAAAGACCAGGCTTTAATGATATATTTTGGGAATCACATTAGATTTACAGAATAAAATGAGGGTGATTGTCAGAGTGAGAAGGTTTAATGTTTTTTCAGTAACTGAGTTAAAAAGGGAAGAGATATATGAAGGGATTGGTCCAGAATGTTTCCTAATAGTTCAAAAAAATTGACCAGTGTAATTTAAGTAAAATTTATAACATTTTAAACTGGACATCTCAAAATCTGAGGGTAGAAGCCAAAGTCTCCGATTCCTTTGTGCATCCTCTTAAGGAAAACAGAAACTTTCTAAGGGGAATAAAGAGTTTTAAGGAAATAAGTTTCCAGACATTGAACTTCTTCATAACATGAATTATATTTGAGAACGGCTTTGGTTAAAGCATCATAATGTTTCTTCCTTTCCATTTCTTTCTTTCTTTCTTTTTTTTTTTTTCTTTTTGAGACAGAGTTTTGCTCTGACTCCCGGCTGGCATGCAGTGGTGCAATCTTGACTCACTGCAACCTCTGCCTCCCGGGTTCAAGCAATTCTCCTGCCTCAGTCTCTTTAGTAGCTGGGATAACAGACATACACCAACACACCTGGCTAATTTTTGTATTTTCAGTGGAGACAAGCTTTCACCATGTTGGCCAGGGTGGTCTTGAACTCCTAGCATCATGTGATCTGCCCACTTCCCTCAGTGCTGGGATTACAGGTGTGACCCATCACGGCCAGCCACTCCCTTCCCATGTCTTATCAAAATCACATTGCTCCCACTTTACAAAAACAAACAAACAAGAAACCTATCTTTCCTTTATTTCCAAAACATTCTTGTATGCCAAACAAACAAAAAATACAAACTCATGGTATAGCTAAACCCTCTTTTAATAAAAACCATGATCTGTAATAGAGTTTATATCTTTCCCTGATGCATACATTAAGAGCTAAGAGTTATGTTTTAATAAGGCATCTCAGCATAAGTCGGAATGTTATGAATTCAGATACATTGGCAATTTGGGCAGTACAAGGGTTGATAATTTTCATGTGAGGAACTCATTGTTTCCATTCTCAACTATTGTCAAAATTTATTGTTCTTTATGGAGAGACCATTGAAGTAAAGCAAAGAGATTGTTAGGAAGAAATACTGAAAATTCCAACATGTTTTTGTTTTTACTTTTAATTTACAAACCCATAGTAAGGCTCTATATTTCTCTCTGTCTCTCTCTGACTTAAAAGTGGAATATTCAATCCTTGTAAAAAGATTTATGAAATATATTTTTACAGCATGCTGGGAGATATTAATGGAATATTGAAGAGCATGCTCTCTGCATTTTTTTTTTTTTTTTTTTTAATTTTCTGAGACAGAGTCTTGCTCTGTCTCCCAGGCTGGAGTGCAGTGGCATGATGGCGGCTCACGGCAAGCTCCGCCTCCCAGGTTCACGCTATTCTCCTGCCTCAGCCTCCCAAGTAGCTGGAACTACAGGGGCTCGCCACCTCGACCGGCTAATTTTTTGTATTTTTAGTAGAGACGGGGTTTCACTGTGTTATCCAGGATGGTCTCCATCGCCTGACTTCGTGATCCGCCTGCCTCGGCCTCCCAAAGTGCTGGGATTACAGGCGTCAGCCACCGTGCCTGGCCTGCATTTTTATCTATGTCAGCCATTTCTAAAGGGCTTAGTAATCGAATTCACCCATTGTACTATAGCCTGAATGTTTGTGTTCCCCCCCAAATTTATATTCTAAACTCTAAGCCCCAATATGACAGTATGAAGAGGTGGGGCTTTGGATGGTGATTAGGTCATGAAGGGTGAGGCCTTATTAATGGAATGAGTGCATGTGAGGACATAGCTTCAAAGCATCATTAGTGAATCAGAGAGAGGGTCCTCACCAGACATGGAATCTGCTGGTGCTTTGATCAAGGACTCCCCAGCCTCCAGAACTGTGAGTAATAACTTTCTGTTGTTCATAAGCCATCCAGTCTATAGTAGTTTGTTGCAGCAGCGCAAATGGACTAAGGTACATATTATATTCTGTTGTATACATTGCATAATTTTAAGGATGAAGTAGGTGAAAATGTCTTTACATCTGACCAATTAATTTTATATTTTTAATAAAATAGCACATTAGAGGCATTATTTCATTTTTTTTAACAATAAGTCAAACCCATAATACTTTTATTAACATTTGTTTAGATATTTCTATATTGGAAATGAATATATATTTTTTTCTTTGTTACCAGTCTACTGATTATCATTAGTGGCAAACCACATTTCTGCTGGCTAATTAACTCATGTGATTCACTAACTGCAGTTTGTAGATTCTGTCAAAAATGCACTAAAATAATTAATATGTGCTTTTTGAACACTGTATTTTCCAGTGTCCCTCAAATGACTCTTTTTGTTGTTGATAATGTTTGGATGTGATTTTCCACAAAAGGTTTCATACAACAATCTCAAGTGATAAAAAAAAAAAAAAAAAAAAAAAAAAAGGACATTTATGTAACTGTGAAGGGCAAACTGCAATCTTAGGTTTAATGCTCTGTACTTCAAAAAACCAGCTACATTTAATTAAGATTAATTCTACTCTCTCCGATGTTGCTGTCTTTTACTGGTCCACGAAAATGCATAATTAAAATATTAATTATTTTCAACTATTAAATAATGATACATCTTGAAATTACCCAATATATACATAAATCTTTATTCACAGCCCATGGCTAAAAGCTTAAAATATAAATGTCCAATTTTTATCAGGTTTTGTTTTCAGTCCAGATTTACGTAAGATATATTTAAGAAATAAATTAAAATACATGATAGAAGTCATTTTGTAAGTATTGGCAAATCCTTCTTGATATACTGCTGAGAAATCAAGAAAGTGAACTATTCTAATGAATAGATAATAAGTCCTTTGCAATTTGTTTAATGGTAGCTAACATAAGTCAGCACTTGATGAGCCAAGAGAATGAAATATTAACCCACAGATACATGGACAGACTGAAAATCAAAATCTGCATCCACTCTACTTTAGATACATTTCCAATGAACTAATCACAGAAAACTATTCAATAAACTTTAATTTTATTTTATACATACTATTTTGAGGTGTATATGGTACAGTGATCAATATAAGACTTGCAAACATTCAAATAATATCACATTAGGATTACAGTCTGCAAGAAAATTGGAATGGAAATATGATTTAAAATATAAAATGTGACTATGTAAAATCTTTACTATTTTAGATGTGTTTGTTCAGATACTTTTTAAGGAATGTTATAGCATGTGTAGGTACCACGTTATTTAACATTTGAATTATAATTTAAAAATAACATTATAGATTAGTTTTACACATTTAGTAGTACATTTGTAGGTAAAGTTGTGTAATTTTATTTTCTAGTAAGTAAACATAAACATTTAAAATATTGGAATGCAGCTGAAAAATGTGCAAGGAATCATTGTCAATTTTAAAATTAGGAAATTTAATTTCCTAATTTGTAGGTAAAGTTGTGTAATTTTATTTTCTAGTAAGTAAACATAAACATTTAAAATATTGGAGTGCAGCTGAAAAATGTGGAAGGAATCATTGTCAATTTTAAAAATTAGGAAATTTGTTACTAAAATTTTTTGAACACTAAAAGCAACTGTAAAGATTGTGGGCTCATAATTAAAGCAGTTGAAAATTTTGCAAGGGTACAAATAGAAGAGTCATGATCATTGTCATTTAATAAATGTTGTGCAAATGAACTCATTTTAATCTCATATGCACCAAAAAGATATGACAAAATATGTGCTTTAAGTAATTTAATTTTGGAAATTATGTTTTAGTCAACAACTTATAACTACAACCATGCAAACTACGTGATATGATTCAAAGAAAACAGCGTACTTTTTGAATGGTTAAAGCAAGGTTTTGTGATGTGAATATGTGTACATGTGTGTATCCATTTTATTTTTTATTTTAAGAGACATAATTTACATGCTTATAGAGATATTATAGATATAGATATATGTCTAAATATAGAGATATTATTACAGAGATAGCAGTATAAATTAATCCAATGAGTATAAAACAAAAATACGATTTCATCTATAACCCCACCTGTGAATCTTATTCAAGTTACCTATATTCCAAAGCTCAAGGTTAACTTAAGGTTAAAATCGCCAGAAAAATCCAGAAAGAATAGAAGTCTGAACCTAGTTTCAGAAGATCAAGCATCAGTAAAAACCTCAGAGGCATAACTTGATTACACTGTAGCATAGATGTTCATAATAATAACCTCGAGTCATCATATAAAGCTTAAATTATGTTCCTTGTTCTCTTTTGAAGATGGCAATTCATTATAAAATATGCTGTGAAAAAATAATCAAAAGGATTGTTTTTAAAATCTTCCTTGCTGAAAGTCTTAAATTTACATTTGCTTAAAAAGTTGCTATTTTGATATACTGCACTGTCCAACAATATCAAACAAAGCAGTCATTACTAGTTCCAGGCTACAGGAAGCTCATTACACCTTACAATATTTGAATGGACATTTTAATTTCAAATTCATTTAAAGAAAATCACAAGTTTCAGGAGTTTTCTAGAATTGCCTGGCAAGTATTTGACATTTATAGCATAAGATAATTTTACTGCATAAAGATGCTCATTTTCTGATGTTTCCAAGATTGCACATTTTCTGAATTAACCAATCCATTTGATGTGAGGTAAAGAATAACGTACACATATATTAGATATTTAATGGTATACAGCTAAAATAACTGTGTTATTAGATTGTTTGGGCTGTTACAATCACTAATGGATAATTTTCTTTCTGTCATTTTATAGATATCATTTATATATTTTTTTATTTCTCAGAATGCAACATCAAAGCATTCTACGTTTGTATCATAATACAACATAAAAGACCTCTTACATTTTTTATTAATCAATTGTATCTGATATATGTTGAGACAACCTCCTGAATCACAACAATTTAACCAATAAACTATATTACAACTTGATAAATTGATAATTATACAAAAATAATGTAAAAATGATTATATTGGGCATGAAATGGAATATACATCAGACATTTTCCAATTTGTCATCGTTACCTTACTTAATATTAAAAGTAGATTCGCTTTTTGATAATCTCTATGGAGATTAACGAACAAACTTGAAGTCTTATTTTTATTATATTTAAAGAAAATTTAATCTAAAGTAAATAATAACTATCTTGACCTTAATTATGCAAAGTATTTTAAATGGCTTAGTGTACACTGTCTAGAAGTAGCTACACATTTTGTAAAGTGGTTTATAAGACACAAAACAAAATGAGAAACAGAAACAAAAGTTTCCATTAAATAAACATTCAGTTCCTCAAGTGACACTCTTTTCTAAAAAGAGACATCAGAAAAATCTGACCCATCAATCACTATAAAATCTTATGGAAATGTGTCTTTACCAACATATTTAATATAAAAATAGTAACAATTTTGGTATGGCTATTGCCCATAATGTCTTTCATTGAAAGCCAATGGCATAACCAATTTTGTCAAAGCAATTCTTAAAACAGTCCAAACAGGGTAACACTACTGTCAGAGTACCTGAACATCATAGGGCATTATGTAAGTAATCTAGAGTAATAGTTTACACTGTACACCCTTCAAAAATCCCTTCAAAATGACTGTTTCTTGCAATAAAACTTTAGGTAAGAATTAGGCAGCACAGACTTAAGGGTTATGTTATCTGATAACAATCTGGACTACGAATGTGTTGCAGACTGATGCTAGGTTCATATGCTCCAATTAATGAAGCAGAGTGTATAAAAATGTCAGTTACCTATTTATAAAGGAAAATGTTATAAATTATTTGCCATGGCAGTAGCCAATCTCATTAAGGCTCTTATAATAAATTCATTTGAAGTACATTAATTTCCTTTTGATTTTTTAGGTTTTTAATAATTGGCAAATATATAGCTAAAGAAATAGATGAGTTTTTCTTATGAAAAAAGTTAGCTGTAAGAATATTAATTGTTGGAGAACATCTGCCAAAAATGTAAATGATTTTTGTTTGAGAATAATAATCCCAAATGCATTCTTTCAGTAATTTCCTAGTAGGATTACTTGATTTTTGAAATCACTCCCAAATCGAAACAATGAAGTTATGGGTTAGAATGTTGCCTATTCTCTGTTCCTGCAGAGAATAAGCCAGGTTATTCTAGATGTTATGAAATAATGTACAAAGAAAGGAGACTCAGATCTGTTTCAACTTTATACCTAAAGAATTTTTTCAGAATGTGTATTCTGCCAAAATCATAGGTGTTTGTATGAGTTCGGTTTAATTTTTTAGGACCACTAACCAGGGTCCAAATATGAGGAAAAATACAAGCTGATTCATTGCCAGTTCTTAATTGCAAAAGTGAAGTTCAAGAAAATATCAATTAAAACTTAAAGTGTAAAATTATATATAGATCTCCAGTATTATCTATACATGGTGTACCAGCAAAATATTAATGGTAATTATAACCTAGAATTCACCTGTCCTTATATAGAACATTTACCTTACAAACAGAATTACAGTTTTACAGAGAAAACATGTTTTATATACTGACTATTAACATATGGCTTATAGTAACTTGTCATTTAAAAAATAAGGTGAAATTCATTATGTGTCAAGTTGAACATATCATCAACCTGTATTCATAAAAACTTTTAGAAGTGATTTTTTTGCTCACATTTAGACAAAAGAGCCAAAAATCATTTTAAAAATTTTGAGCTTTGTCATCAACAATAATATATGAGAAATATTTTCTAGATCTTAGACAAATTAAATATTGGAATTTAAAACATTTAGATCATGTGACTTTCATACATAAGGCAGAAAATAATAAGTCCTCCAGGAATCAATCCACTTTTTGGCTTCTATGAGCTCCTTAACAAAACACAAGTCACAGAAAAGATCCCTATATTTCCTCATAAATTATTACTGCCAGCAAATATCATAAAGACTCATCCTTAACTTGACCTGGAAATGAGAATTTTCTAGTAAAATTAAATTTGGTTTTGAAAATCCAAGTAGTTATTCTTTAACTAAATTTTATTTTTGTATCTTGGATATTTTTTCTCTAATATAAAGGGGTGTGTGTGTGTGTGTGTGTGTGAGTGTATGTGTATGTGTGTGTGTGTGTGTGTGTGTACAGGTTTTTCTGAAACTACCGCAAAATTCCTGTCAACACAGGTACAAGAAAAATGAGCCCAAGGTTTTCACAGACACCGATGTGATGAAATTAGCCACTTTATCAACAATGCGTTGATAAGAGTAGCAAGGCAGATATCATCCCTAAGGCATTCAAAATACTGTTTTAAGCCTACCCCATTATGCATTCATTACATTTTTGTAGAAGGATGTTTACGCCATTAAAAAAAATGATATAATAGAAAGTGAAAAAAGCATCTCACAAACCAGTTTATCCATGATGATTATCATTTCAAAATGGTTATTTCTAAACAGTATCTGGAAGGTGATAAACTGAAATTATAAAAGTGATTATTTCTGGTTGGTTAAATAACAAGCGTTTTTTTCTCTTTTATTTAATATTTTGTATTTTCTAAACTACACCTAATAAAAATTTACTAATTATAGTAAAAAAGGAAATAAATCAATGTAAATATTTTAAACATCATCAGTAGTTAAAATTTATTTTACTTTATATATCCTGCATCTCATGTGCATATTGAGAAGTATAAATGTCCACTAAGCTATCTCTCAGGAGGCGAGGTGCGGTGGCTCACACCTGTAATTCCAGCACTCTGAGAGGCCGAGGCGGGCCGATCATTTGAGGTCAGAAGTTCGAGACCAGCCTGGCCAATATGGTGAAACCAGTCTCTACTAAAAATACAAAAATCAACAGGGCGTGCTGGTGGGTGCCTGTAATCCCAGCTGCTCAAGAGGCTGAGGAGAATAGCTTGAACCCTGGAGGCGGAGGTTGCAGTGAGCCAAGATCGTACCACTACACTCCAGCCTAGGCAACAAAGTGAGCTCTGTCTCAAAAAATAATAATAATAAAGCTATCTCTCAGGGTTGGCTGGGTGTAGTGGCTCATGCCTCTAATTCCAGCACTTTGGGAGGCCAAGACAGGAGGATCACTTGAGCCCAGGAGTTTGAGGCTGCAGTGAGCCATGATTGTACCTCTGCACTCCAGCCTGAGCAACACAGTGAGACCTTGTCTATACACATAACAAACGGAAATGGGTAATTGTAATTTAGGCTATGAATCTGCAAGATAGAAACAAGAATATAATGTAGTCCAGTTTTGTACCACATGGTGCAACTCTTCATTATAAGATTTTGTGTATAAATAAATATGGTGAAATTCAATCTCATTTAGATTAAGACTAAAGAATGTGGAGTCTCCTGACTCATCTTGAATCCAAATTCTGCCTTTTACTACATTTGTGATCCTGGTAAACCACTTAACATCTCATCTTCACACTTCCATTTGTCATTTATAAAATGGGAAGCATGACAAGGTTGCCACAATGATTATGTGAGTGAATACAAGGAAATCCTTCAGGACGGTGACTGGCAGGATTGTGCGTACACAATTTACATTAGTTACTATGTTTTATTTTTTGTTGTTGCTGTTGCTTTTATTATTCATTCCTAGTAGAATTAATCAAGGAAAGATACTTTTTTCTTTCCTTGAGTATTTGAGTATTCCAGGTGAAGATTCTTTCCAATTAAGACGTTCAAATTAGCAAATTAATAAATCATGGTGTGAGGGTAACAAGAAGAATGAAATCAAGTAATGCTATTATGAGATTAATTATTCACCCAATAAGATAGTATTGCTCTACATTCAAAGGGAATAATAAATACAGGTACATTTTGGATAAGTTTATGTTTAATTCATTTATGTGAGAATTAGATCAATACCTGAAAAAAATCCTTTTATTACAGTTGGAGACTGAAACAAATTGTATCCTCGGTTTTTAAAACTTGTCATCGGAAATCACATATATCTGAAAAACACTGTATAACAAAAATCCCAAATATATTTTCTTCCTAAAAAGCAGATATGCTACCAGTAAAATAAATTAGTATAAAATATAGAAGATAACTTTGATGATCTGTTCCTTAAAAACAGGATTTAATTACAAGGCAATTACTTCAGTCATTAGAATGCTAGGTTTCCTGCTACGAGGTGGGATGAGGTAAGATAGTTACAAGACACAACACATTGATTAATTTGTCTTTCATTAGATTCCCAACATCTTCCTAAAAATGGAAGACCTGTATGGGGTCACAGTGGTACCGAAACACCAAAGATTTGGTCTAGGTTCTGCTGCTTGCTCCACAGAAAACCAATCACTGAGACAACGATTATTGCCGAGGAAGAAGGCTTTAATCAGGGACTGCAGCCAAGGAGATGGAAGACCAGTCTCAAATCCATCTCCCTGATAGACTAAAATTAGGGGTTTATATAGCAGGGAAAAAATGTAACAATGTATAGGAAAACAGGAGCTCCTGATGCCTAAAGAAGCAATCATAATGAATGAGGGGACTAGGGTCTCACTGTCTATAGGTGGTGACCTGGTAAGTTTCTCTGATACTTTTTGAGAGGCCTGGGGGTCCTTTACTGAGGAAGGAACTCAGATGAAACAAATGTAAGCTTCAAGCTTTAAGACCAGAAGGGTCAGTTTCTGTGTATATTCATGACTATACAGACACACAGACACACACACACACATACTCACATCCCAAGCAAACAAAACACGAAAATCCACTAGACTTGGAGTCAACTTAAGTATTCTTCATAAGCGGAATAAAATAAATCACTGGACATGCATTCTATGCAGTTACTCTGAAATAGTTAAAGAATAAAATATGTATATATGACATAAATATATATGATATATCATTGATTAAAATAGCATATTACTGAAAATATGTGTGAAATAAATTTAACTTGGCCGGATACCATGGCTCATGCCTGTAATCCCAGCACTTTAAGAGGCCGAGGTGGGCAGATCACGAGGTTAGGAGTTTAAGACCAGCCTGAACAACATGGTGAAATCCCGTCTCTGCTAAAAATACAAAAATTAGCTGTGCATGGTGGTGCACCTCTGTAATCCCAGCTACTGAGGAGGCTGAGGCAGGAGAATCACTTGAACCTGGGAGGTGGAGGTTGCAGTGAGCTGAGGTTGCTTCACTGCACTCCAGCATGAGTGACAGAGTGAGATTCCGTCTCAAAAATAAATAAATAAATAAATAAATAAATAAATAAATAAATAAATAAA
>NC_045455.1:30194832-30208284 GCF_002776525.5 Piliocolobus tephrosceles
AAATAAATAAATAAATAAATAAATAAATAAATAAATAAATAAATAAATAAATTTAAAAAACATATATACACAAAAATTATCTAGAAGAATACAAGTTGTTAAGGTTGGTGGTGAGTTTAGGATGTATTTCATATAAAAAGGGTAAGAGAAAGGGTGGTAAAGATTGGACTTCCTTTTTATATTTACAAAGAACATGCATTATGAAGAACTTTAAAGGATGTCATTTTATTATCATGTTATATTATTATATTTACTCATATTGTTAAGGCACACACTTCTATATGGCTTTGCTCATATAATCAACAGAGGATCAAAATTGAAAAGAACCATCTGTAATTCAACTCCATTAATACTTTCAAGTTGCCAGGTAGCCTCATCAAAGTGAACAAGAAGTGGTGTAAGCTATGTCAGACTGGTTATAAAAGTGCGAAGTACTCACCACTCCTTTACAGTAGTAGCCATGTTTGAGAGCAAAGCCAAGATTGTATTTTAGATTAGCAACAGTCAAATGATGGGATAAAGGTACAACAATGTTTAGATGTTTGTTTATGGAACAAAAAACCCTCGAAGGACTTAATCGTGTTTATATGTATTCTTTAGTATTCTTCTGTTGACATTTTTTGGGAGGTAAGGTAACAATGTGATATTACTAACTTACTTGTAAGAAAGCTCTTTATCCTATATATATATACACATACATACATATTTAGACAGAGTTTCGCTTTTGTTGCCTGGGCTGGAGTGCAATGGTGCAATCTCAGCTCACTGCAACCTCCGCCTCCGGGATTCAAGAGATTCTCCTTTCTCAGCCTCCTGAGTAGCTGGGATTACAGGCACCGACCACTACGCCCAGCTAATTTTTGGTATTTTTAGCAGATACTGGGTTTCACCATGTTGGCTAGGCTGGTCTTGAACTCCTAACCTCAGGTAATCCACCCGCCTTGGCCTCCCAAAATGCTGGGATTACAGGCGTGAGCCACTGCGTCTGGCCCTTTCCATCTGTTTTATAATAGCTTCAAATTCATGAGACGTTGGACAATCTCAGGACCTGTAATCCTGTTTTTTTCAGTAGTTTAGATTTTTATTATGGAGGTAATAAATTCATTAGTGTTAAAATAAAGAGAAGAGGTTTAACTTAAAGTTGTTGTTTCCCAGATGCTGTATAAAGCAACTATCAAGCATTTTCCAGCATAATAAGGTTGAATAACTATTTTCATCACAGCCATTTTCCTTAGGTCACCTAACACATCGTGGAACAAATGAATATCCTCATTCAATTTCATTTTCATTTTCACACAAGCCAAATGCATACACAAATGCATATATTTCAATTTACTGAAAACCAAATGATAGTGGTTATCTAATATTTTATATCCTTATTCAGCAAAGTAATCATACTATTTATTTGCCACTATGTTTCCTTGCAAGGAACTTCCATGAATGCTTTACCAGTTTGGTTTTCCTTTATGACATAATTTTCAGTGAAATAGTAAATAATTTGTGGGTATTCAAACATCTAATTGTTTCCAATTTAAGTGCTGTTTTTGTTTGTTGGCTTCTTTGTTTTGAACCTCAAAATTGAGTTAATACTTAGAAAAAATATTTATCAATCCAATGATTTATTAAATATGTGATTTTATGAAAAGAGATACACATACAGGTTGTATTATGACACATGTTGCATCATGTCTATCAAAATACATATGATACAAAACCTACATTAATTTTTAAAGGCATACATACCCAAAGTGTTTGTGACATACTTTCAATCTCTATTTTTAATTTCAATTGTCTATTCAGTGTTGTTAATGTCAGAGAGTTTTTTTCATATAGCAAAATGTTGCTAAAATTGCTTGATTTATAAATATTTGTTTTAATTACATTTGAAATTTATAAACCTTACTTATTACTCAATTTTAACTTAAATATCTTATAGAAAAGCTTATATTTTTGTAATCACCAAATAATGCTGTTTGTTGTCCAATTGGAATTTTCAGACTAATAGTATTAAAAAGAAATTCAAACTGCTTGTTCCTCCAAAGTTGCTAAACTCAAGAATAACATTATATTCCCTTAAGCAATAAATAAGGAGTATACATTACATGTAACATTTATAAGCATAGAAGTAATAGAATAGTTATTTTTAAATCAATTCTGCATGGAATATTGACACACAATTTAGCTTTTTTTCCACCAAAATCTGAAGTAACAAAACGTTTTGACATTGAAATCACTAAGCTAAGCTTGCTCATCATAATATCCAAAATGCAAGATCTTCATGTAATTACAGGCAATTTACATAATACACATATTATCCAAAGGATTATTAAGCTTTGCCTAAAGTGATCATTTACTAAATTAATTAATTAAACATAAAGATTAAATACTTGTGATGGATAATATTGAGTGTCAACTGGATTGGATTGAAGGATGCAAAGTATTGTTTCTGGGTGTGTCTGTGACGATGTTGCCAAAAGAGGTCAACATTTGAGTCAGCGGACTGGGACAGGCAGACCCGCCCTCAATCTGGGTGGGCACTATCTAATCAGCTGCCAGCACAGCTAGAATAAAGCAGGCAAGGGAAGATGGAAGAGCAGACCTGCTGAGTCTTCTGGCCTTCATCTTTCTCCTGTGCTGGATGCTTCCTGCCATCGAACATCTGACTCCAAGTTCTTCAGTTTTGGACTCTTGGACTTAAACTAGAGATTTGCCAGGGGTTCTTGGGCCTTTGGCCACAGACTGAAGGCCACACTATTGGCTTCCCTACTTTTGAAGTTTTGGGACTTAATGGCCTCCTTGCTCCTCAGCTTGCAGATGGCCTATCGTGGGACTTCACCTTGTAATCGTATGAGTCCATTCTCCTAATAAACTCCCCTTCATATATACATATATCCTATTAGTTCTGTGCCTCTAGAGAACATTGACTAATACAATACTTAATCAAATACTTATTGGATCGGTTAATTGTATGCATCAACTTGGATAGGTAATGGTGCCCAGTTGTTTGGTCAAACACCAGTCTGATGTTTCTGTGATGATATTTTTTTAATGTGATTACCATTTAAATCAATAGACTAAGTAAAGCAGCTTACTCTTCATCATGTGTTTGAACCTTAGTTCATCAGTCGAAGGCCTCAAGAGCCAAGGCTATGTATGGTTTACCACAGAAGAAGCAATTATGTCTCAAGACTATAAAACAGTCACCCTGCCTGAGTTTCCAGCCCTCAGATTTCAGATTCAAGATTACATCATTATTTCTTCCTTCAATTTCCAGCCTGCTAGCCTTCTCTCGAGATCACAAACTTGTCATCCACTATACTTGTGTGAACTAATTCCTGACAGTCTTTTTCATCTATTTCTCTTTCATGATACATATATTTAAATGCCTTTCCTTCTTAGAATAAAAGTTGAAGTATTTACTGCGGCTTATCAAGACATAGGATCTCCATTCAAACTCAATTGTATATATACAATAAGGATGAAGTAAATATACACACACACACACATATATATGTATCTATGTGTGTGTATACATATGTATGTGTGTATATATGTTTTTTACATAATTAGTTCTGTCTCTTTGGAGAATCCTCATTGACTGGCTGACTGACTTACATGTGCCAGGTACTGAGCATGGAATAGTGAATATGATAAAAATACCTTTCCTTGTGAATTTAGTGGGGGCAAATGACAATAAGCATTGCATGTCATGGTAAGTCCTGTAACTTTTAAGAAAGTAAGGGATAAGAGAATAAAAGTAAATTGGAGGTGAACCCTGACATATGATGGTTAGATAAATCTTAAGTAATGGCAGAAATATGGATAAAGTGAAAAATACAAATAATATGTAGATTTGGAAGAAGAGTTTTGTGCACAGAAGCAAGAGAAACAGCAGAACAAAAATTGGAGCATTCTTACTGAGGAACTATAAGAAGGATGATGTGGCTGAAGAAATTAGTTAAGAGAAAGACTCTGAGATACAGTTTCAGAGAGACATCCAGAGGCCAAATAGGCCCATAGCCATATGTTATGATCGAAATGTTTGTGTCCCCTAAAATTTATATGTTGAAACCTAATCACCTTTGTGGTTGTGTTAGGTGGTACGGTGTCATTAGTTCATCAAGGTACAGCCCTCATGAATGAGGTTAATGTCCTTATTTTAAAAGCCCCAAACAATTGCCTTCCTCTTTTAATCCTTTGAGAACACAGCAAGAAGGCACCATTTATGAACCAGAAGAGTGGAGCCCTCACCAGACATAAAATCTGCTGGCACCTTGATCTTGGATTTCTCAGCTTCCCAAACTGGGAGAAATCAAGTTAGTTCTGTTGTTTATAAGCTATTCAACTTGTAGTATTTTGTTCTAGCAATTCAATAGACTAACTCACCATCTCACTATTGCACCACTGTTAGAAGTTTGTTGTTGTCGTTGTTGTTTTTAGTCTTGTCTTTTGGATTCTGTTGAATACAGAAATTATTTGATCTAAAAAACACCAACTAATTATCTCAGTGTAGAAAAATCCCAGAGTGCCAGGTATGTACAAATTAACATAGCAACTAATTAGCCCACTACGTGATAAAACTGATAGTGTGGTGAGGGGTGGTAAATAGAAAGGAGGATGAAATAATATCTATGCAAAACAATGACTCCATCATAAAGAGAGGACATTCCACTGCCTTTACCTTATCTCAGAACTTCAAGCTAGTGAATACTGCCAGACCTGGTAAATTTATTTAGCAGAAGTCCAAACTCAAAATATTGGTTACCTATCAATATTCAGATGGTACTTTATGAGACCACTCATGTCTTTTTAATAAACACACACACAAAAAGGAATACTGTAAGCTTAATTTACTTATGAATAGACGGTACAATGGGGCCATTTTTGCAGATAAAAATCTGTGCTACTCCAATCTGTTCCAACAGGTATGTCAGAATGTACACATTTTCTTTACTGCTTCATTTAGGCTAATGAGCACAAGAATTTTACTTACTTTTCTGCTTTGACTGTTGTTTCTGCTACTGATTAAGATTTTGTCTCCTCTCTATTCCATCTCCTAAGCTCCATATCATTGAAGGAAAATCTGTTTTCACCTTTTTCTAAGACTGATCTGAGTAATAACTCTAAAGTAATGGCATGGATTACAATAAAGAGAGATAAATGGGAAAAATATAAAATTAAATTTCCTTTACTATGCTATCTCCTGTCAACACTTGGTCTTGCCCATGGATTTCTTCTTTCTGCTCTTTCTGCTCTTCTGCTACTCCTCTGAATAATCCATTTTGTTGTCCACCTCAGAATCTTAATGCAATATCCATGGTACATGCCCAAGAGCCATCATTTTTAAATAAGGGAAAAAATGGAAGGTTTGAATAGTTTTATGAAATACAGATGATTCTGTGATCTAAAAGACCAAAACAGACACCACTGTATCAACTAAGATGGACCCTAAGGCTAAGGAAACAAAGTTTTCTACAGGTCCAGGGTTCAGGGCTCTGCTGGCAAATTTCTAAATTCTTATTGATCTAAATTCCTTAACTATAGGAGCTATTAGAGCTCTCCTAAATCCATTTAACAACTCAGACCACTACAATTCTGACTGGACAGAGGACCAGCCTTACAAACTTTCTTACCTAATAAGCTACTGCAGATCGTCAGTCAGTTTCATCCAGTTTATAGAGACTGTGCACAAACTGTCTTTCTGTTCTGTAGTTCACCTTTTGATGTAAAGAGCCAAATTCCACTTCATTTTATTGCTAAAACCTCACCCCAAAGGGAACACACAATGGATAGATGTTATATGCAGGTTTACCCATTGTGTATGTGCTCAGCTTCCTTCATACATATGTATAGCTTTTCCCTCAAATCTGATGAATATGTATGACTCTGTTGTAAGGTGTAACTTACAACGTGACTTAACGATGTAAGGTATAAACATGACCTGTCCCTCCCCTCCCCAAATGGGAGACTTTCTTTTCCTGACTTGCAAACTGCTATCACCAGTAAAGCTCTCTTCTACCTTATTCATCCTAAATTAGCCATCCTTGTGGTCTTTTGTACAGTAATTCTTAATTTAGTTCTTTATATATAAAAATACCAGTTATGTTTATCTGCACAGTATTTTAGAGGTACTGGGACTACTTGGCTGTCTCAGGTTAGGTTCTACCAGCAACTGACACAGAGATAAGATTATTAGGAAGTGCTTCTGCAGAAGTTTAATTAGGAAGGACCCTGGGCATCAACACCTATGGCAGGGAGGGAAGAGAAGCAGGCTTGGGTAGAGGTCTGAGAAGTTCAGATGTGATGCAATTCCAGCCACAACCTTGGCTGACCTCTTAGGGCTCTCTGGAAAGGAGTGACCCTTCAGAGTTATGATTTCCATCTGGATGGCCTGGCCTTTATATGCACATTGGTCAATCATCGGTTGTGGGCTACTCTGGGAAGGGGGACTTGGGAGACGCCTCTTTTTAGCCGAGGCATTTCGAGGAGAACTGGAAACTAAAGATAACTTACTGATAACATTTTCAGCAGTTGAGGCAACAAATTCTTCATTCCTGAAGAGAAATCTAAGCATTGCATCATGGCATCCAACACAGAGAGGGAAAAAGACACCAATAATAAGGTGCAGGGTTACCTATCCAGCGCAATAATGGCCCAGAATCCTGGGAAGAAAAATAGTTTAAGGAGCACTGAACGAATAATGACATGACAGGAACTGTATTCACTGAACTCAAATGAAATCAAAGACAGCTTTTACTATGCGACTTAAAAAAATTATTCTTTTTTGTTTTTGTTCTCACTTCCCAGCCTTTTCCCAAATAATTGGCTCTAACAGACAACACACAGAAACCACAGAAGGGCTGCATGCTTGCCTTAGGGATGGGTGAGAAAAGAGGAAAGTATGGAATGTTATTTTGTGTATGTGTGCTTGGACCTGGAGAGAAGGAAGACTGATGGCAGGAAAGGAGATGAAAGGGAATTAATTCCCCAGGTTCAGAAGAAAAGTCAGTGAATTGCTGTGAAACCTCTCTGAACACATACAATATCCCCAGGAGGTTTGCATTGTCAGAATGTGAAGTTTTATACATTCCCATTACCAGAGTTTCTGTTTCTTCTCCAGTCTGATCAACTGAAAATGTGCAGGAACGATAGATTTTATCTATCTATCTATCTATCTATCTATCTATCTATCTATCTATCTAATCTATCTATATCTGAAGCCTCACCTGCCTAATTAATGATTTGAGGACAGCATCCACTATCCTGACAGATATTTTTCACATCCTAAATTAAAACCATGGGAGAAAAAAAAGCAACTTTTATAGCAGAAACTATTAGTGTTTTAGAATTACAGAGTGCAAAGAAAGAAATCAGAGATCCTGAAAAGTCAATGTAGAAAAGACACAAGCTGTTGAAAGGTGTTAAAACATAATTAACACAACTGTTAAAAAGGTCAAATTATGAAGCTCACATTAATTGGATGTATATTGCATATTTTAACACATTGAGAACACAGCATAATGTTATTGCTGGTTCAAAGAGCATTCAAGAAGCTAAAATACTTGTAAGAAGAAAAAATTTCTGGGTTTTCTAAAAAGCAACTGCCTAATGTCTAATGGAACTATAAACTATCTCCACAGTCACTTGCTCAACTAGGTGTAAATTATTTGCATCTCTACTAGACACAAATCTACACGTTAGCCTGTGACTTCTCTGAGTCATTTAATCAATAGTGAATAGCAAACTGGAAGAAAGAATAACTTGAGTATTAACTCGTATTTTACTTCCTTTTCACACATTCAATTCTACCCCTTTATTCAGCTATCCCCTCATATCATTTCTCCAGCAAAAATTCTTTACAGGACATGTCATCCAAGAATAATTTTTATATTTCATAAAGTAATAGATGAAGTAACTGGTTTTGCCTTTCATCATCCATTCAATTATTGAAACTGATATGCTTAATTATTGTTTTAAGCTAATTCCCACCATCCTAAAATATATTTCAAGCCCCTAGAGTTAAGGAATCATGTAGTTTCCCATGTATTTTGAGACACGAGCAAAATTTAGATAAACAATTGTTGTTTAAATATTTTTTTTATGTCACTAATGTAGCTCCAATAAGAGAGAGAGTGCCTGAGTGTAAATTGTAGAGAAGAATTGGAATAGAACAGGGAAATAAGGCCAGAATCTTCATGTAGGGACAAGATAATTCCAAACTAAAAATATCTCAAAAAAAAAAAAAAAATCAGGAATACTGACCCCTAAATTGCATTGCTTATTTTTACTTATGCTTTATTTTGAATCTGACTCTATTTTTTTCCAAAAAAAGTAATAATATGATATACTTTTAAAATCAGCAAATAGTCACTTGCACAAATGTTGCTCTTTTCCTCTTAAGGTACAAAATATTCAGTACTGTATCAAGGATTATTTCAAGTGAACTGGCAAGATGAATAAAAACGATTCAAAATTTTCCAACATTTATACTATGAAAAAGAAAAATATCTGATCTAAATAATCAAATTTTAAAATTACAAGACGCTTTACAAACTGGAGACAGTAGCAAATTAAAACATTCCATTTTCAGTGTACTCTGTATTTTCTGACCACATAACATTCCTTTTTCACAAATTTTTACTGACTTGTCTGAAAATAAATTTCATTATTTTTAAAGGAAGATTCTAAACCAACTTTTCCTAGTGTCTAGCTTTTTTGTCTTTAGACAAAGCTTATCCATGTAGATTTAGATTTTTACCATTTCAACTCTACTAATAATAGATTTTACTTTTGAGTGCATTTGATGTAATAAAAGATAATAGCTTTTTGTGTTTTTTACATTTGCCTTGCAATAACCATATGAAAAAATGTTTAATAAATTCTGTTTTACAGATACCTTCATAGAAACAAGAACACAAGTACCTTCATAGAACTACCATTCACCTAGTTACTTAGGACAAAAATCATTTTTGAATCTTCCCTTTTATTCAGACCTCATCTGCTCTTAAACCTCATTTGTTGCTTTAATGACAAAACAGTACCCCAAATTTATCCCATTAATATTTACTTCTCCCTGGAACCCCTTCCTTCTTTACATGGGCGTCCAGGTCAGCATTATGATTTATTCTTGATCATGGAAATGGATTCCTCAAGTCCTTTATTTAAACTCTGACTTCTCTGCACAGTCTACTGTGGCAACCAGATTGGGCTCTTTGTAAAACAAATTGTATCGTGCATTCCATTGGGCAGAATACAACAGCTTTCTTTACAATTAGAATAATACCAGCTCCTTCCCATGGACTACAAAGACCTACATGATCTGCTCTTTAATTCTTCATATATATATATATATATATATATATATATATATATAATTTGTACTTCATATATATTATATGTGTGTGTGTGTAATTTCATGCCAAATCAATTTCTTGTATATGCTAATTTTTACCGCAGAGATTTGAATATAGTTTACTTTGACTAGAATATTCTTTCTCCAACTTTCTCATAGTATTTTTTCACACGCATTTTCATGATTCTGGTTAAATGTCTCATTCTGAAAGAGTATATCCTGAATACTTGTCAAAGCAGTCCTCCAAAAGTCCACCGCAAAATTCCTCTTCCCTTGTCATAATCTGATGCTACTTAATTTTTTCCCTGAAAATGTATTATTTCCAGAAATATGCATATATATGTACCCCCCAAAACAGATTGACTAAAAAATCTAATCCAGAGGTTTTCCGATGAAGCTATCACTTAGTGGGATTTTGCAAATTCCAGGACCATCAAATCAAAAGAATTTTGCATATATACATGGTGGGGGGCAGGAAAGGGACAGAGGATCAAAATGCTTTTTATACAGCTGAGAATAATAAAGGAAAGCTTGTTAACTTTTGTAATACCTACAATGATGTTTCCAGCCTGGCCTAATGGTACTGTGCTATAAACATTTTACGGTTTATGACAGCATATTATAAGCCCACGGACAGTTCTATAAGCCACTAATAATATCAGAGATCCTTAAATTTATCTATAACAAACCCTGATTTCCCTTATGTTGATTTCTCAGTGTCTCAACATATTTTCCTTTAATTACAAGCACTAAATAAATTCTTGAATTTGGCAAGCAACTTAGGAAATCACTAACAATCACTTAACATATTTAAAATAAGCCTATGTAGATTAAAGTGCTTGAGAGTCTGCCTACATTTAAAAGTATCATTTGCAACCTAAATTGTCTATCAGTCTGTATAATCAATGGTAAAATAAAACTCTGGTACAGTGTTGCTTTAAAAAACTTTTGAGGATTCTGCATTATTTAAAATTTTTTTCTCACAAAACATCCATTCATTGATTTAAATAATATTAAACATAATACGAACTGTTCTTTTCTCTCCTTAACTGTGCATATTATATCTATATCTCCGTATTTTTCCTTAGATTTTAGTTTAAAACAAACATAAAATGAGAAGATTTTTAAACTAAACCCACAAAAAAATGATAAAGTTTAGAAAAAAATTAAGGTCTTTTTTTAAACTCTTTTTCCTCTCAGGCTACATTTTTGGGAGAAGAAGGGGCTAATTGATTTCTATTATCTCCTTCATTTGGAAAATAAATTTTATTTTGGTAGTATAAAGAAAAACAGTACCAGAATATTAGTAAATGTATATCAAATTATTGGTAAGAGTAAGATGCGTCAATAACGTCTATTACATTATCTCTCCCTCTCTCTTAATCTTTCCCTCTCTATCTCTCTTTATCAAAATAGATGTAGGGTGATTACAAAAGTCAGTGGCTGATTGTATTAATTTTGTTGTTGTTGATGACGATTTATTTTTTCCAGGTGAAACAAGACACCTTGTTTCCTCGTTAATTTATCGCATGACTTTGAAAAGCCTTCTTTTCTACGCATTTCATACATACTAAAAGTAGAATAGCAATTCAGGATTTTTAATGTACTTGATATTATTTACATAAAAAGTTAAATCTTAAAAGCTTAACTGAGTTTGAAAAAGAGAGTAATACATAATAATTTACAATCACTTTTAATTACTCTAGTCAAACGTACATATTAAGAATTAAAAATCGACTGATAATGCTAATACATATTTATTTCATATTTTATAATTGTTAAATGAACAAAAGAGACAAATTGAGGAAAACTTTTGGCTAAAATCAAAAGTTGTTATACTATTATAAAATTCACAAATAATATAAGTAACATTTTGTTATTACTACCAATTTTTAATGTTGCAGAAAATAAATGATAATATATGTGATCGAAAAGAAACTTTATTCTGGTTTAAACATGTTCAGTGATCTTTAAAAATACATTAACTTGACCCAAAGCACTCATTAACTATTAGTGATTGTCAAAGAAGCATCAGTGTATTCCCAGATGTCAGAATGCTGAATCACTGTTACATGGCATAATATATAAGAAATCAAGTAAAATAAATAATTTAAAAGAACAGGCAAAATGACTAAATATAATTAAATAGCCAGGAGAATTCTAAATATGGAAGTTTTTACGAAGGAACCAGCAATCTGAAACCCAGATGTTAAGATAGGTAATTCAAGCTTATTGAATACCTGAGAGAATGTGCTAAGGACATTTTATTTTATCATTTAATCAGTCTACCATTATCAGAGGTCATTACTCTCATTTACAGAGTAGTTAACCAAGAATGTGGAAAATGGAAGTCAACCTTCTCTGACCAGTGGGAAAGAACCAGGCTCAAACTTGGCTCTCTCTAAGATCTGAGTCCTTAATTTAGTATTAAGCACCAAATTCTTTCCCTGAGAGCTCGTCTGTCCACACTGGATGGTTCACACACCCATGGACATGCCTTATACACATTTACATAGTTTTAACATTTGCTGAGGTAGTCATGCGTTACTTAATGGGGGTGGAGGGTGTGTCGGGGTTGTAGGGGGACACATTCTGGGAAATGCGTCATTAGGCAATTTCTTTGCTGTTGGAACATCATAGTATGTAATTTCACAAACCTCCATGGTATTGCCTCCTACATACGTAGGCTATATGGTATAGCCTATAACTTCTAGGCTACAAACCTGTATAACGTGTTACTATACTGAATACTGTAGGCAATTAAAACATTGTGGTATTTGTGTATGTAAACTTATCTAAACATAGAAAAGATACAGTAAAAATATGGCATAAAAGATAAAAAAAATACAACTACGTACGGTACATACCATAAATGAAGCTTGTAGGACTGGAAGTTGCTCTGGGTGAGTGAGTGAGTGAGTGGTGAGTGAACGTGAATGCCTAGCGCATAATAAATTAACCTTAACTTATTGTAACTTTTTTCTTTATGAATTTTTTTAACTTTTGGCTCTGGTGGTAAGAACACATTAATAGTTTAAACCACAAACATATTGTATAGCTGTACAAAAATATTTTCTTTCTTTATATTCTTATTTTATAAGCTTTTTTTGTATTTTTAAGTTTTCCTTATTTTAATCTTTTTTTTTTTCTGTTTTTTTTCTTTTCAGGGGATACATGTGTAAGTTTGTTACATGGATATATTATGTGATGCTGAGGCTTGGAGTACCAAATTGATCCTGTCACTCAGGAAGTGAGCATGGTACCCAATAGGTCGTTTTTCAGCCCTTACTCCCTCCCAGCTCCTTCCCTCCAGTAGTCCTCAGGGTCAATTGTTCCCATCTTTATGTTTATACATACACAGTGTTTTTCTTCCACTAACAAGTTAGAACATGTGGTATTTGCATTACAGGAAATTTCCTTAGTTCAGCTAAAGATGGGGTCCTTGTCCAAAACAGCCATGAAAATTTAGGCTGGCAGATGGTTGCAGAGGGTGAGTAAAGCAGGGTTTTATTGGGTGAAAAAGAAGAAAAATGAGAAACAGGAACTGTCTGCAAGTCCCAGGTTGCCCAATAGAGTGTTTCCTGCCCATGGTTTAAATCCCAGGTTCCACATAGGAAGAGGAGGGGCCAGGTTCCTCCCCTCTGCAAAGGGCTTGAACTTCTGTGCCTCCACCCCAGTGCGCATTCCCAGTAAGCAAGTCAGTTTGAGTATTTCTGGGGATCCCCTCCCACCTGGTTGTCTCATATGGTTTTCTCTTTCTGCGTTAATTTGCTTAGAGTAGTGGCCTCCAGCTATATTCATGCTGCTGAAAAGGAAATAATTTTTTTTGATGGCTGCATAGTATTCCATGGTAGATATGTACCACATTTTCTTTATCTGGTCCACTGTTGGGGAGCATCTCGATTGATTCCATGTCTTTGCTATTGTGCATAGTGCTGCGATGAACATACGAGTATGTGTCTTTTTGGTAGAATGATTCCTTTTTCTCTGGGATATTTTATTAGTCCATTCTCACACTGCTAATAAATACATACCCTGGACTGGGTAATTTTTAAAGGAAAGAAGTTTAACTGACTCACAGTTCAGCATGGTTGGGGAAG
>NC_045455.1:30208294-30324700 GCF_002776525.5 Piliocolobus tephrosceles
ATAATTCAAGATGAGATTTGGGTGGGGACACAGCTAAACCATATCAGTTACATACCCAGGAATGGGATTGCATGGTTGAATGATAGTTCTAAATTATTTGAGAAACCTCCAAACTGCCTTCTGCTGTGGCTGAACTAATTTGCATTCCTATCAACAATGTATAAGCATTTCATTTTCTCCACAACCTCACTAAGATCTGGTATTGTTTGACATTCTAATAATAACCATTTTGACTGGTGGTGAGATGGTTATCTCCTTGCAGTTTTGATTAGCATTTCTCTAACGATTAGTGATGTTGAGCATTTTTTCATGTTTGTTGGCTACTGGTATGTCTTCCAAGTGTCTGTTTATGCCCCTTGCTCACTTTTTAATATGGTTGTTTTTTGCTTGTTGTCTAGGTTCTTCATAGATTCTGGATATTAGACCTCTGTCAGATGCAAAGTTGGCAAATATTTTCTTCCATTCTATAGGTTATCTCTTTATACTGCTGGTAGGCTTTTTGTTTTTTGTTTGTTTCTGGCTGTGCAGAAGCTCTTTAGTTTAATTGGGTCACACTTGTTAATTTTTGCTTTTGTTGCAATTGCTTTTGAGGACTTAGTCATAAATTCTTTCCCAAGGGCAATGTCCAGAATGATATTTCCTAGGCTTTCTTCTGGGATTTTTATAGTTTTAGGTATTACATTTTAAGTCTTTAATCCATCTTAATTTTTGTATATGGTGAATGGTAGGGATCCAGTTTTGTTCTTCTGCATATGGCTAGCCAATTATCACAGCACTGTTTTTTGAATACAGAGTCCTTTATCCATTGTTTGTTTTCGTTGACTTTGTCAAAGATCAGATGTTTGTAGGTATAAGGCGTTATTTCTGGGTTCTCTATTCTGTTCCATTGTTCTATGTGTCTGTTTTTATACTAGCACCATGCTAGCACTATAGCCTTGTACCATAGTTTAAAGTCAGGTAATGTGATGCCTCCAGCTTTGTTTCTTTTGCTTAGGACTGCTTTGGATATTCTAGCACTTTTAAAATTCTATATGAATTTTAAAATAGTTTTTTGGTCTATTTCTGTGAAAAATTACATTGGTAGTTCGATAGGGATATTGTTGAATCTATACATATTTTGCAAAACATGGCCATTTTAAGAACACTAATTCTTCCAATCTAGGAGTATGGAATGTTTTCCCATCATTTCTTTCCTATGATTTCTTTCAGCAGTACTTTTAAAACTTCTTTGTAAAAAACTAGGACACAAAGTAGGCCTGCACAAAGTCAAGCTCATCAATGTCGCTGTCTTCTACCTGCACATTTTGTTCCACAGGAAGGCATTCTGGGGCAGTAACATGCATGGAGTTATCTTCTTTTAGAATAACAGTGCCTTCTCCTGGAATATCTCCATAAAGGTCTTGTCTGAAACTGCTTTACAGTTAACGTTTTTTTATGTAAGCAGAAGAAGGACACTAAAATAATGGCAAAAATATATAATATAGTAAATATATAAACCAGTAACATAGTGACCTATTATTGTTATCAAGCATTATGTACTGTATATAATTATTTGTGCTATACTTTTTTACAATTGGCAGCCACAGTAAGTTGGTTTATACCAGCATACCACAAACACGAGTTATGCATTGTGCTGGTGCTTTACAATGGCTATAAAGTCATTAGGCCAATAGCAATTTTTCAGCTCCACCATAATCTTACAGGTCCAACATCTTATATGCGGACATAGTTGACCAAAACCTCATTATGTGGTACACGACTTTATTCCAAAAAGACTCATAGTGGAGGTAGGTCAGTTTCTTTGGTATTTGTGGGGAAAGATAAACAAGTTAAAACAACAGCAATAAAACAATTTGTGGAGAAGGACCCTGCTTCTCCACAAATGTCTTTTGCTTTATTACATGAAATCATTAATTTTTGTATTCTGACTTCATTGGAAACAGATTAATTAGGATTCCTAATTTAAAAAAGTAAAGGTAAAAATAACAAAATAATCTCAAGTCTTTATAAATTTTTTACTCTGAATCAGGAAGAAACTGAAAGCCGATGTGCCTCAGCACACTGTCAATTAACAATCAAAAAGATAAAAGGATCTGAAAAAGTAACAGCATAATGATTAGGTACTGAGCAATTAGTTGTGTCTAAAAAAATTATGGACAGCAAAATAAAATATTATTCAAAACAAACCACCCAGGAATCCTGGCTAAACTAATTGCATGAATTTGTTATGGATAGTTTTATTACTGATATGAGTATCCACATAAGGCAGTGATCAGTAATAACAATCTGTTTGTGATAAATAATAGGGGTTAGAGATTGATATTCTATAAATATTTGAACCTTGAAATTTAAGTTCTCCCTGTGATTCTGTTAATATGTTAAACATTTACCATATTACAACTAGAAGTTTACACAATGAATCCAAAATGCTTTTTTGTGAGAGTACCTATAATTCATTTTCATCTTAAACTAATTACTTTGCATTAAATTTGACTGTAGAAATACACTTGGCATATTTTTCTTATCTCTGGACAAGTCATGAATTAATTTGCAAGGGAAAAAAATCCATTCTATTCTCGTTATTTTAGCTATCAAATGTCAACAATATATTATCTAAAATATCAAGATGCCAATGAAAAAATTAATGCAAGGGTGATTTCGGGCAGATTTTGATGGGTATTGCTTAATTTCACATGTTTTATCTTATTTATGTGTTCTAAAATAACTATAAATATATCCATTATATTTTATATTTATCCAATAAAACTATATCTAAGTTACTTATTACAGTGTGCCAAGAAAAGCCAACTTCTATGTAGCACACACCCATACAAACTGCACTATTCTCTCAAGTGTTGTAGCCTTCTCTAATGGCTTAATTCATTCAGGCTGCTATAACAAAATATCATAGACTGAGTGACTTATATAAAAACAGCAATTTATTTCTCACAGTTCTGGAGGATGGGAAGTCCAAGATCAAGGATTCTGCAGACAAAGTGTCTGATGAAGACCTGCTTTCAGGTTCACGGACAACTGTCTTCTTCCTGTGTCCTCACATGGTGGAGGGATAAAGCAGTTCTCTGGGCCACTTTTATAAGGGCAATAATTACACTCATGAGGACTGCACCCTTGTGACCTGATCACCTCACTAAAGCCCCATGTCCTAATGTCAGCACATTTGGATTTAGGATTTCAACATATAAATTTTTGGGAAATACATTGAGTATATAGCACTTAATTAGACAGAAATTGCAATACTGGGAGGTTAGCTGTCACAAATCTTTGGAAGAAATGATTTTCAATCTTTACCATCATTAAGTCTGATAAAACAAACAAATAAATAATCAAAAACCATGGCATGTATTCATGTTTTTCAACATATGTAAGGTTTAAAGAAATAATCCTGGAGACAAAAAATGGAAAGAATAAAAATCTGATTTGCTATTTGAATTCTGCTATAGAAACAAATAACATTTTTAGAGACATAATTGTAGACACATAAGTTCATTTTAGAGACACGTAAGTTAGCTTTAGAGACACATAAGTTAGTTTTAGAGACACATGAGTTACACAAATGTAACTTTTTTATTAACTATCTTTCAGTATTTGGAATATAAAAACTGAACATAGAGTGTGGGCCATTGTACTCTTAATTGCATTCTATTTTTATCTCTAGGACCAATAAGCACATGGGCAGTTTTTATGAGGAATAAAAATCTGAAATCTCAAAATTAAAGGCCCAGGAAAAGATTTCTCCAAGTCTTGGAAAGGTGGTGCTTTTCCAAAGCCATTCTGGCCTAGAAGAAGAAGGGAAGAAAATTGGTTTGGAGATTGTAGTATCTGCTTCTAAATCTCAGCAGCACTTCCTGACTTGCAAGTCTAAGCCTTGCAAGCATTTTAGAATAGAAGGCATTTATTTTTCAACAAGTCAGCAGTTCCTAACAAACATCCACCTATGCACGCAGCCTTTAGGCTCATCTAAAGTATTCATGAGTTTCCTAACTTGCTGATAGCAAAGCTTCTCTGGTCCCAGGTTTCCAGTATGCAAACATTCAACTGCTCCTTCTTGAGAGTGAGAGTCTTTCTAATTGCCTCCAATACTTCATCAATAGATAATTTTTTTCAAAAGCCAGGAAAAAAAAAAAAAAAAAAGAAAGAAAATAACTTCACACAATCTTTGTGAGAAGTATAACAAAGCCTGATGTATTTATTTTTTCTAAACAAGATACAGAGCTGGTTACAAATTTCATTTCTGGGTATAAAATTTTAGAAATAATCATTTGAAAATAACAATAAAATTATATACTTTAAAGTGATACAGTGCAAGTTTTACACAGACTGGGCAACAGATCTCATTTTGGGGAATCATAATAATTAATATTTTCTTAAATATACTGTCTTAATAAAGGAAATTATGTTATTCTAGTGTTCTAGATGCAGTATTGGTATTATTTGGTCACGCAGCCAATTAGTTGTAGCCATATGACCAATTACTACAAACCCAGTGATTTTTGACAGGTTTTTAAATATATAATATGCCAAAAAAAAAGGGGGTTAGACGATAGACTGTCCCAAATTATCACATTATTGTGTATCAGTCCAAGAGTGGAGGAAACAGAAAAAAAAATAATTTCCTAGATATCTCTTGCATTTTCTTTGCTGTGAGGTTTCTAAGTTTCACATTATAGACCATTTCAGTCTCATCATTATTTACTGTGTTGAACTATCCTATGTTTCACTGGTTGTTTCACATAAACTCGTGGCCTCAATTCATCAGAGACTAGTATCACTCTTCCCAAGATGATGATAACCAAAAACGTCTCAAATATTTCCAGAGGGTGCCAGATGTTACCAGATAAGAGTAGAGGAGTCAAAATCCTCCCAAATTGAGAAACACTGTTCTAGTAAGTAGAAACCTAAGGGCCAAAGTAGATCAAAGTAGGAAAAAACCATAGTTCTGTTTACTTAAATTGCAGAGCATGTTGATTCTGCAATCTACTGAATAACAAACTAGTACTTGAAATTATTTTTAGAGTCAAGGTATATAATGTACATAATGAAATTAAAACCAATTACAGATCTTTGTGCCAATTCTCAATTAAGCAGGAATCATATGTGGAGATGAACTACAAAAATTATCTCTTAATTTTATTTTTGTAATTTTAGATCAATTACTGCCCAATCATTAGAATTGGATCTCCTTATATTTCCTAGTTCACTTTCTTACTCAGATGCTTATGAATGTCACAGTGCCAAGAAAAGACTAAATAGGAAAAGCCAGGGCAAATCTTAGAGTGAGTCCTTAGTCAACAAATAGCGGGAAGCTGCTTGTGCTTTGGTAAATTTCCATGAATTACATACACATATCCTTGAGTAAATGCAGATCAAAAATCCATTTAACTGGTTGCTTAACTAATACAGGTTGAATTTATATATTGATAATTAAGAAGATAAATTTTCTCTAACCTATTCATTTTTAGAAGATAATAAAACTTCTCTAACAATATCTAAATACAGTATTCTTAAAATGTATTCCACGATCCCAAAGACAACTATAGTAGGGCATAAAGAAATCTGAATTTACATGAGTCAGTATGTTACATAAATGGTTTGTGGGTTTATGCAGAAGTCACTTATATGTGCTGAGGATACAGAATGGAAAAAGTTCTTTTTGTTAGGTTCTCTAAGAAATATGTCATCCCCAAATTCATCAATCCCTACCACCGTGCCAATTATGTTTCTAATATACGATCAAAACAAATATGGTAATGTAGCAGAGCAGTGCAGAAACATATCAATCTGTCATTTTGCTTTTATGTGATTAAAAACATCAAAATTACAAAAAGAAAAATATAAAGTTAATAATTTGGAAGTTTTCAACTAGTTTCAAATATCTGATCATTAGATTAAGTAGATTCTGTCTGTTGTATTTGAGTATTTTAAATCTAACTTCGTATACAATCTATTTCTAAAAAGTAATAAATATATTAAAATATGGTATACTCTTTTTAGCATTTGTGCACAATATGGATTTAACTTAATCTAGTTTTATTTGGACTCAAGATATTTAAGAGTTTTTTTTTTCTAAGTCCTATTCTTTTTATTAATATAAAACAAACCAAAAAAATCACTTGCAAACAATCTCCTTCTAACTTTTTAAATGACATATTCTTCTTCAGAGGTTTAGAAATTCAGAATATTTACTTGAAATATGCAATTGCTTGTATGTTGCTCATTTTTCACTCTTTCCTTTTAGCACAATGGCAATTTCTTATACTCATCATTTAAATCTAATGTGTTGATCTCTTTGTTCACATTCTTCTTTTGTACCTATGTTATGCGATAAAATTGTCAAAAGTACCAGCCATCATATTCATCTCTAACCAATTTTTACAATCTTATCTCCTGCCATTTACTATCACACTGTCCTTGAATAGCTGTAAGTTTTAATTTTCTGAGTCTTTCAACATATTGTTTCTTCTGAAAAACATCCACTTCTCATGGATAACATTAAGTGCCATCTTCTGTACTGTGCAGAGAGAGAGTTGGTCCTTCCTGATATCCCCACAGCCTCATCATGATGCTTCCATTACATATATCAATGAATGGATTTTCTCATTAACTTCTTTAGAGAACTTATCCAAACCATTTTTCTGTGCTTAGTATGTAAAACACGATCTGGCATATACATTGCGATCACTAAATCTTAATCACAGAATGAATAAATGACTGTGGAAGTGGCTAATCACATACAGCCTTGAAAATTTCTGGATCTTTAACTTACTTCCAAAAGTAATATGAAATCATTACAAATTATTAATAGTATGAGTTAAAACATTTGCCTATGTAATTTGGAAGGCAATTGCCAGGAAATTGCAGTCTGACTGAGAGAGAAAAGGCAGAAAAGTTCAATTGGAGGGTTTGGCAAAAATCTAGACAAAATGTAACAAAAGATTGAATTAGGTCAGTGTTAGTAGCTGTGAGAACAAGAGAATAGAGAAACAGTGTGTTTTTGTCTTATAATAATCTGGAAAGTGCAATGTACACTTGGTACATATTAGTATATATAAATAGTATACATATTATATACTATTATATGTCAGCATATTACATAAATTGTCTTAATAAAGGAAATAATATGTTATTCTAGTGTTCTAGATGCAGTATTGGTATTATTTGGTCATGTAGCCAATTAGTTATAGCCATATGACCAATTATCTACAAACCTAGTGATTTTTGACAGGTTTTTAAATATATAATATACCAAAAAAAAAAAAAAAGGGGGTTAGTTGATAGACGGTCCCAAATTATCACATTATTGCGTATCAGTCCAGGAGTGGAAGAAACAGGAAAAAAAATCATTTCCTACATACCTGTGGCACTTTCTCTGCTGCAAGGTTTCTTGCATGTAGTATATACTATATGTATGTAGTATACACTATATAATATACTATAATACTATATTAGCATAGTATATTATATGATTAATATAGTATATATTAACAGTATATAGTATATATTAATAACCATTTAGTATATATTGTTATCAATAGTGGTGATTAAGAATTATAATTATGTATACAATGTAATGTTTAATAAGAGCCAGGTACTAAATAAAATGGCCTGCTTACTTTATTACATTTAATTTTCAGCAATTTTCTGCGGTAAGCATCAATAATATTTTACAAATTAAACTACTTATTATAGGTCAGTGATGTTAGAACTAAAATCAAATGCAAGTCTATCTCTTGAACTGAAGGAGATATTCAGTAAGTTTAATGAAAGCAAATTAGATTTTGATTAGGTATGGATAATATATAGAAGACAGATAATTTCCTAATTTTTAATCCAGTATTATAGAATGCCTACTTTAAGCTATTCTCTCAGTCACATCATATATTTTTAGGCTCCAGTGTTTCTGATAAGTTTTTAACTTGCTATTTTCACTCTAGTGGAAAAACCTAGCTCATTTACAGTAAGATATTTACAGTGACTAAGCATGGTGAATGAGCAGAGTAATACTCCTTAAATTATAAGGTAGTGATGGGAACTTGGAAAGAACAAGAAATATACTGTATGACAATTAGAAACCTTAACAATCAGTATGCTAAGCTGCTGGACCTCATCCTACAAGATTAAATATATAAAGGACTTTGCATATATAAAAGATAATGATAGGAATTAAAGGTATTGCAAGTAAGAAATCATTAACTGAACATATGTTAAATATTAAGTAAACAATCTGAGGCAACTATCAAATATAAAGCTGAGAATAAACATATATCTCAGTGTGTAGAGGACAGTTCCTTTTATGCCTGTTGTACTAGTGTTTTATTCAGATCAATCTTTGTCCAAGATTTTTCAGTTTCTAAGGAAATGCTATAATTAGTTATATTGATATAAGCCAGATGTGTTTAAGAACTTCCACTTGGACTTCCAGTTTCTGCTATGATCTCATTTAATAATATGTGAGGAGCATGTGTTTATTTTTGTATGTTCTTAAATTTAAAATGTATCACAAAATAACATCTTTTTTTTTTCCCCATTGCCTTCCAGATACGATGTAGTTAACACTTCCTATTTGAGGACTGTCTTCAGGGTGCTTGCTACTAAGAGAAATGTTCTTAGATAGGAGCAGTAAGGAAAGCTAACTCATTCTGGTTATAATCTTAGTGGGAGCAGGTTGAAATATTGCTGTCAGTTATGCCATGGTCCAAGTTGCAGAATGTGATTTGCATGAAGCAATCAATCCACAGTAAATAGGTTAGCTGGAAAACAGGGTAAAGTATAGGTTTAGTGTGTATAAAATATTTATGGGAAATAGAAGCTTCTATGTAGAGAAAAATCCAAATGCTTTTTTAAAATTTATTCATTTGTTGTATAATGCTAATCTGTACTTACTTTTATAGTAATGCAATTATTTTTATTTTAAAATAAAATATTTTGACAGCATATCAATAAACTAAAAAATGAAAGTGCATGTCTCACGAAAAATTACTATCCAAATTTCTATTTCTCAAAGTTGATGCCACGCAGCTTACACATTTTGGGAATCTAAGAATATCACAGATTACATGGAAAACAGACATCTGAAGTTGTTTCAGCATCTACTTCAAAATGTATTACTTATATTAAAAACAATATGTAGATGACAATAATATAACATGTACACTTGAAAAATGTACATTTATATACAGTTGTGAATATACATTTATATATACCTGTGAAGCATGACTTTTCATTTAGATCAAATGATTTATTTTCAATTTTCAATTAGTTTTACTTTAGGATATGTGAGTATGAGTGTTTATAAAAGTTTAAAAGAAAATAGTATTGATGTTAATGTGCTTAATGAATGGTCGGGTGTGGTGGCTCATGCCTGTAATCCCAGCACTTTGGAGGCTGAGGCAGGCAGATCACAAGGTCGGGAGATTCACACCATGCTGGTTAACATGGTGAAACCCCATCTCTACTAAAAATATGAAAAATTAGCCCAGTATGGTGGCAGGCACCTTTAGTCTCAGCTACTTGGGTAGTTGAGGCAGGAGAATCGCTTGAACCTGGGAGGCGGAGGTTGCAGTGAGTCGAGGTCATGCCACCGCACTCCAGACTGGGTGACAGAGCGAGACTCCATCTCAAAAAACAAAAAACAAAAAACAAAACAAAACGAAAAAGAACATTTTGAAGTTAAATTATACCAGATCCACATCAATGTATATACATTCATGCATTATCAAACAATTGTATGCATACCTAAATGGGACGTATTTAGAACATACATCTAGAATAGCATAAAGCAGATCAGTATATATTACCCTTAAATCTATCATTTTATTTGTAGGAAGAGTATATGATTTCTACAGGGAACATAATGACAGTTATTCTTTAAATATAGCTGGCACATATTCAGTGTTCTGCATTCAAACTCAGGTAAAGTTACATTTTAAAAACATTGGTGATATTAAAAAATATATTTTTAAGACACTGGCTAATTGTGTCTGGGTCTCAATTTTTCAGTCGCATTGAGTAAATAAATCACAAATAATCAGGTATATCACAACAAATGATTTTGGTAAATAACCTGTAGGATGAAATATAAAATTTTAGAGTTGATTTTTAAAAATTATGAACTGTAATTGACTATATACACTCAATATATTTTTTAAATATAATCAACTATGGATATCTTTAGATGAACTGAATAATTGATATGCTGTCATATATGATATTATTTGGAATAAAAAAGTTCCTGTGCAAAATTATAAATTTATTATATTTGTTTAAAAATATTTAATAGTCAAAATTTTAAATCCAATGCAATTTAAATACTAAAGTTTTACATCAAAGGGTAAAGTTAATTTCTAAGAAAATATATAGTTATGAATTTCAGCTTTCACTAATTAAAAATATATAAATATAAAATAAGTTGCATTTATTTGAAGTATTAAAGGTTTAAAAAAAGCAAAGAAATGTTTCATGTCTTTTGAAATAGTTAGGATTGCATAAGTCATTTTCCATTACAAAAGCCCTGATTTTTTAAAAACAATTTTGTTTCTATTGTCTCAGAATGACAAGCCAATTAGATAGAAGGTGATATATCCACTGTCTCACGTGAGTGTTCCCATCACCAATACCTGTTCATAATACCACTCAATGAATTAACCTTTCAAATATGCAACTATATTTCCTGCAAAATGTTTTCCAAATAATGAAAAAATACAAAACTTCACTAGCCTTTGTTATTGGCTTTCATAAGCATAAAACTTTTCTTAGTTTCTATTAGTTTTGAGTACAGAACAGAATCACCAGGGAAAATTTTTATTGAAATCCAATTGTAATCATTTCACAGTTTCAATCCAAATTCCTAACTAAGACAACAAGAAAAATATTGACTCATCTTCAAGGTGTTCTTCTATCCAAATAATAGATTATAATGGACTAGGAATGAGAATTGTGTGTTTCAAGCTTCCTGTAGTTTACCTAGGTCCTATGCTGAGTGTGCTGGGTTTTGTACTTGTCGATCAGTAAGAAAAGAAGACATTGTTGATTTGAGTACACTTCACTGAAGAAGAAAGTTATTTTTACCAGGAGTGTTTAAAAACCATTTCTGTGGAGAAGTAACTATTCTTGCTCAGTATGAAGAAAATATATAACATCGGATTTTTGACAGAATTTAATTTTTGCCATAAATATTGGCTTCCAATCCGTGTTAACATACATAACATTAATTCATAGCCCTCTAGCTAAATCCATATCGTAAACTATTTTTTTGGTAGGCTTTTAAAGAAAATCTTTTATTTACTCTATATCATAGAGTTGGATGGAATTGTTTTATTCAAAATATATTAAAATTTTTGACAAATGGCAAGTTTTCTTTTCATAAACCAATGTTATACCTGAGGAGATAAGGATTATAAGTATTTAGCTATTTTCTATCAACTTGTGTTGACGTGTCTCAGAAACACAATTAGGCAATTTATAATTGGCCTCATTTTCCCGTAGGCTTTGATTTTATACTTGGTAATTGATTAAGAACCAGAGTGATCATGCTCAATATAAATTTTACCTGTCTACACAAAAATCTCCTAGTTCTGATATAAAACTATTGAGGATCATAAGTTGATTTAAATAGGAGAATGCATGAAAGTCTTTGTGACTTTCAAATACATGATTTATTAGGTCGTTTGGTTAGAGAGGGAAAGGTAAAAATGATAACCTAATTCTTAAATTAGAAACTCAATGCTACTTCCTATTGTCTGTCTGGTTTGGGAGCCAGGTCATTCACCTGTGTCATCCACCAAGGTCCTGTATCTTCCTTCAGTGAATTCTGTTGCTGAGTAGGATTAAATTTCATTAGTATTATGCAGAACTACAAGGTGTCACCAGCTGGTATGAATGACCAGTTTCAACTTTTGAATCACATTTATAATAAATATTTAACAATGCAGAAAGTACATTTTTCACAAATTAGCTATAAATTACCCATTTGAAATGTCTCCTAATTTTTTTCCTGAAACTCAACCACTACTCACCAAACCATATACAGTGGAATAATGGTATGTTCTCCAGCAAGAACAGGTCATAATATTATTTTTAGCATCAGAAACACTTCATAATATCCAGTAGAAACAAATAGAGGTATATTGTTCTATACTTTTCGAATTATTCACTTTTGTGTGGTCAGAGTACATGACCTAATTTATAAAGAGTAAACTAGAGTGTTTGCTTTGTAACTAATTTCAAGTAAAGTCTTATTACGTAATTGGGTACAGGCGATTAGAGTCATGAAATTTGACAAACGTTTTGTTATAAAATTTTTGTGTAAATACAGATCATTCTAAAACAAGATTCATAAGGTTTGAAAAATAAAAAGTACAGGATGTTTATATTACTTGCACTTACTAAAGGCATATACCACTTCTGGCAAATGTGACCATAAGCAGATGGTCTTGATGTTCTTTCACTTAGCCTGATGTCAAAAGAAACTAAAGTGTAAACTATATGAACCATTAGCTTCTGAAGACCTGATTTTCAAAAAGAGAACACATTTTAGAACAAATCTAAATAGGTAATTAGATCAAGAAAAAATAAACATAATTGGATTCGTAATAATTTTATGTCTAGTTTGTCTTTCAGGTAAAACTGCAGAGATGGTGGCCACCCATCCTCCGGGAACTCAGTTCATCTCAAGCAGTCTCCAGCCTGCTGCCACTGGCTGGCTGGAATTCCACGCCAGTAGGTCTTAACTTGTGAGGTACCATGGGAGTTGGGCCCACAGAATGAGGCTGCTTGGCTCCCTGGATTCAGCCCCATTCCTAGGGGAATGCACGGATAGATTTCCTGCCTCACCGGAACTCCCAGGGCTGAGTGGCCACTCCCCCAAGCATCTGCACAGCTATCTGCTTCGGACCCAAGGCCCTGGTGGTGTGGACTCACGAGGGGATCTTGTGATCTGCAGGTTGCAAATATCCATGGGAAAAGTGTGGTTTCCTGGGTGGGGCCGTATAATCACTCACCACTTCAGTTCGCTGGGAGTGAGGGGTCCCAGTGGGCCAAGCCATCTGCTTAGTAAGTGCCAGTGCGAGAACCTGGATATCTCATTGAAAGTGCAGATTTTGGCCGGGCGCGGTGGCTCAAGCCTGTAATCCCAGCACTTTGGGAGGCCGAGACGGGCGGATCACGAGGTCAGGAGATCGAGACTATCCTGGCTAACACGGTGAAACCCCGTCTCTACTAAAAAATACAAAAAACTAGCTGGGCGAGGTGGCGGGCGCCTGTAGTCCCAGCTACTCGGGAGGCTGAGGCAGGAGAATGGCGTAAACCCGTGAGGCGGAGCTTGCAGTGAGCTGAGATCCGACCACTGCACTCCAGCCTGGGCGACAGAGCGAGACTCCGTCTCAAAAAAAAAAAAAAAAAGAAAGTGCAGATTTCACTTGCCATTTTCATTCACCTCCATGAGAGCCAGGGACCACAGCTGCTTCTCATCCGCCATCTTGGCCCCCTCCCTCCGGTAATTCTAATGAATTTAGGATTCCTCACTGTATTCGTTATAGCTCACAAATCATGTAGCAATGGGAGTGAAAAAGATGAACAATCATGGGGACATGAAAAAGAGGGGCAAATTGTGCTATTTGACTTACGTAAAATAATTTTTGGTATATAATAAAAATGTAAAAGATTTTAAATAAAGTCTAATGTCAGCCACCGGCATCAATTGTAGAGAAAGGAGATGGGGAGTTCTGCTTTAAAAGCAGAAAAAAAAAAAAACTTTCACTTTTGACATAACATTTACTTGACCTTTTCAATCTATGGGGCCTCTGTTCATTTACTGCACAAAGTGTGCATTTTGATACAAACCTTTTCAGGGCTATTAAATAAAAGATACACAAAATACCTGGTTTCTAGTTATTACTGAATAAACAATACATGTGAAAGGACTGGTAAATGATTATTTTGTTTGCTTGATTTGTATGACTGTACAAGACAGAATAGATAAAAGTACCTGGCGTGTCTGGTACTTGACATGACAGGTATTTGACTAGATATTTTTAAAATATTAATTTCCAGTTCATTTTCAGATGAAAGGAATTTATTCTTGTTCTACAGACACTCAGCATCTTTATTTGCAATAAAATTATATGTTTCAATCAGATTCCTAACAATACAGCATCAAGCTGATCAATGTGGAAATTGGTAGCCCTGACCTATAGTGCCCTGTGCAACTGTATTTTTAAAAAAATTTGTTTGGTAAATGATTTTCCCTAGACTACAATTGGAACTTGAAAAGTAGACTCATCCAACTGATGGTGTGAGAATTATCTGCCACATTTTTTTCTTTAACAGAATCTAGGTTAAGTTTTTAGCTTATCTCAGAGACCCTGGATTCATTATTTGCTTCAAAGTAAATGTTTAAGTAGAGGAGAAGGACTAAAGTATGTGCTTTTTGCACAGTGGTGGTTTTTTGTGGGTGATGTGCCTTTTTACTTGGTTTCATTTCTATTATAAAAGTAGAAACTAGGGAAATAATTTACCCTCAATCATGATGCAGTATGTTAGTAAACCTTTATCTCAGATCAGCTATGAAAACAAGTATACCTTTTAGGGGAATACAATTAAATCTCATCCTTAAAAATATGTATCTCAAAGCCATAGGAGAAAAGTTTAGCTATGCAACTTCTTTTGGAATTTTTTTACTTTTAAAAACTGACCGAGTATAAATATAAATTTTAAAGGAACATACCAAAATAAAATAAATCTGGAATCTGTGAGTAGTATAGCTATAAATTTTGTCTATTTTTACCTAGAATTTTCCTTTTTGGATCTACTGTTAATGGACTTTCTGTCTTCTGTTACTTAATAAATGACATTAGCTGTACCTAAGTCCACCCATAATACTGAATCTTTTCTTATGAATATAGTTCCGGTATATGCATACTACTTTTAAATTTCCCCTTATTTATTTCTGTAATGACAAAATGTTTATTTGCAGTATGTCTCCACACTTCAATTAATTTTTAATCATTTAATTAAAAAAATAAGTTTCATAAGCAGCTGTCACATTTACGTCAGTGATAACAAGTAACATGACATTTGCATAATCATTAATGGACTAATATTTAGTTGAAAATAGAGCATATTTAAGAAAAATTGGTTATTTTCTCAAAAAAATATTTGAAGTAGAAAGGCAAGCATCACAAAAGGACAAAACAAATGAATGAGCTGCCTGTTCAATCTTGTCTTTTTGGAAAAAAGTAATTTTCAAAGGGCTTCTTGAAACATTGAATATCTAAGCATTTTAATGTTGTGTTTGGAAACTGATGCTAAAACCCAATATTCAAGTGGTGTTTTAGAAAAAATAACTTGATGCCAGAGGACAAGAAAGAATGTCGATAAAGAAACTAATTAGGAGGCCTTAACATCCTTGAAGGGTAAAGGCACAGGTTGAGCAAAAGTGATTCTGTATAAATGGAAATTAAAAGATGGATATCAAAAATAAAGCCTCATCAGGCTTGTGGAATAAAGAGATACTGTTTCAAAGCTGTTAGAAATCTTAAAGTTTAAATTGGGTATTTTAATCTTGCTGAGTAAGACAGTTGTGGCAATATTACAAAAGTAGAGCAGTCAGAGAGACAGCTAGTTTTCAAACTGGTGAATCGGTATTAAGATTAATAAATTAGGAACCCAACAATATTGGTTGTAAAGTGATTAAATAGTAACAGATTGATCAAGCTGATTTAGGAGAAAAGGTATACAGAGATTTATTCATATTATATACTCAATGCCATGATGTTCTACGATTGTAGATTCATTTTGTTTTTTCACTTCAGACCTTTACCAGTTTTGCTAAAAGGAGTTGTGAATTCTTCTCTGGGTGCCTCAGTACACAGAACCAGGAAACTGATTGCAGCCAAGAGAACATGATTTACAGATACAGTGGATTTACACAAAGAGCTATAAAGTCAGAAAAAAAAAAAAAAAAAAAAGGTAAGCCATTTCAAATGTGTTTAAAAAGTAAGGCAGCCAGCCAGAATTTTGTAAAGCATATGGGAGGGAAACAAAGACTCTCGTAGAAGACAATTGATAAAGAATCAGTACTCCATTAACTTTGTGCAGGTACAAAGGAAATTATGATTTTTTTCTTATTAGAAATAAAAGCTTTGAAGCCAGGAATGGACATCCCGGTATAGTTGAGTTAGACAAAAGAAGAATAGGACCTGAATAAAGAGATTCACACTGATTCACATTAGGGTGGACCCATACCAATTTTGAACCAGATCGTTTAGTATCTTGGCTTCCAGTTTCTAACAGAAGTAACAACAAATTTGACTTAATGTCGCAACTTGCTTACAAATATTCTCCTTCGGATGTTATGCCCTGTGCTAAGAGCTACTGCATTCAGTCACTGATAATATATAAAAAATGTAACCATGCCTGGCACATGAAAGCAGGCATCTAAGCACAGTGAGTCTTTTAGAAACATTCTGCCTAGAAAGTGGTTATTAGAGACGTTAGTGGCCATGTTAAGTCATATCCATTGGGAAGACAGCACTCCATATGACACAGTAAAGAGTGAAGCAAATGGCTGGGCATGGTGGCGCACGCCTGTAGTCCCAGCTACTTGGGAGGCTGGGGCAGCAGACTTGCTTGAACCTGGGAGGCATAGGTTGCAGTGAGCGAGATCGTGCCATAGCACTCACTCCAGCCTGACGTCAAAGTGAGACTCCATCTCAAAAAAAAATAAATAAATATATAAAAATAAAAATAAATAAATGTGAAGCAAAGCTGGGGACTTGAGGAAATAATATTTAAAACATCTAATAATTATTGGTCACTTTATGGATACAACAAACATTCAAATCATCCATTTATAATATTGAATTTAAACCTAACAGCAAATAGATGTGAATCTTGTTATAATGTCTACTTTACACACAAAAAACACGTGAAAATGTGTGATATGTTCAAGTTCCCAAAGAAAAAATAAGGTGGAGCAGGATTGAACTCATTTATATCAAATCTAAAACCTTACTGAATAAATTAATAAATTTTCTCACAAGGTGAGGTTTTCTTTAGGTTATTACAAGTTCTTTGCATATGTCTTCACAGATATATCTGTATTAAATGTTATTATTTATTGAATTGCTAATAGTTCATCAGGATTCATAACAACTCTATTACACAATAATATAATTCAATTATATTATACATAAATCCTAGATTCCATAAAATTAAAAATCAATGCTCTAATGAAGATAAATATTTGGGTATAATTGATTTCAGAATCTCTCTTTTCGTTTTCTTTTGATAAAGTTAGCCCTGAGATTGATGACAAGGAAGTTTTGAGGTTGAGAGATGGAAATCATAGCATAATTTTAAAAGAGAAATCATGGTATGAACTTCAGTACTAGCCACTACCATTTACATCTATTGCTGAAATACTCTATAACTCACATTATAAATGCTCATATTCATGGCCCTTAATTTGAATGCATATCCTTTTAACGTTTTACTCTAAGTTTTACTATAAAGAGTAATTTCTTCTAACTAATGGAAGATGCGTAAAGGGACATACAGTTTATGGAGTCTTTTTCTCCAACATTACAATTCACCCAAATTCACATTATTAACAGGAATTGCTGAACACTATTTCTCTAAAGTATTCTGCACACTAAGCAGTTATTGTCACAGTTTAACACTCGTGATTGCTGCAAAAGAGATGGGAGAAAAAATACCTTGGCTTTACTTGACAGATAAAAGTAAATAGGGGCAAAATTCTAAAATAACCGACTATCAGATCATCTGGGTCTGGGAATTTCAATGAACTGGAAACAGAACAAGTCACCTCAGTGATGATGGTGAGAAAATACCTGGGGGGATTCACAAAAAGGAGTTTCAATTACAGATTAGTTCTGCATAATAATAGTGAATGATTCTTAGCCTTTGTCATAGAAAATAGGTTGGTTTCCAGATTACCTAAGGATGTAACAGAGAACTCCAGAGGACAGATGGGAATCCTGAAGAAAAATAGAAAGGAAAAGAAAGAAAAAAAGAAACTGTACAGTCTCATAGACATTTTGGTGATACCTTTCATAATGTGAATAGAGGCTTAGTGAGACAATGAATAGGCTAACTAACAGAAATTCTAACCATTTCCAGTTGTCCAGAAGTGGCAAATTTCCAAGAGGTCCCTTGAAAGACACTAGTGCATGAAGAGTAGACAAACCTAAGCTACCTTAACACTGCCACTTGGAGCATTCTTTATTTTACACATATTGCACAATGTTCCAGGCTGTTCGATATCAATAGTAGTAATCTAGGACCTCTAAATTTATTTATTATTTATTATATGATTTTCTTGTTTGCATTTTCTTTTTCTTTTCTTTCTTTTTTTTTTTTTTTTGAGACGGAGTCTCGCTCTGTCACCGAAGCTGGAGTGCGCTGGCCAGATCTCAGCTCACTGCAAGCTCTGCCTCCCGGGTTCACGCCATTCTCCTGCCTCAGCCTCCCGAGTAGCTGGGACTACAGGCGCCCGCCACCTCGCCCGGCTAGTTTTTTGTATTTTTTAGTAGAGACGGGGTTTCACCGTGTTAGCCAGGATGGTCTCGATCTCCTGACCTTGTGATCCGCCCGCCTCGGCCTCCCAAAGTGCTGGGATTACAGGCTTGAGCCACCGCGCCCGGCCAACAAGAAAGGCTGCACAGCTAAATTCTTTACTTGCAATACAGTCTAGCAATTTAAATTTGTATGTAATAAAAATGTAACATTATGTTACGTTGTCTGTGTTTGTATATGTCGTTTTGTGGTACTAAATAGAAGAAATACTTCTGTGAATCCAAGTTTTTATAAAACATTGATTTAGCAAATATTTATTATGTACCCATTATATTTGAGGCACATACTAGGAAAATGTGAGATTTTAAATATGACATGATTTCTCACTTCTTTTTAATCCTATATGATTTCCATGGTAATATCTTTAATATTTTAATATTTAATAACTTTCAAATCCACCTTATTCTACCAAAACACATATACATTCCATGTGTTTTATGTGGGTGTAAGCCTACTATACTAAGCTCAATAAGTATTTAAAAAATGAAAATTATGTATCATAATTTTACATTAATTTGTATCTAAAACAATGTTTTATCCTTAGAATGCATCTAACACTCTGATAATGTCTGTACATTATCTAATAATTAGTTTTAAAAGGTAATTTCTCCATATTATCTTTTCCTTTCCTGACTTATGATTGTTAAATCTTTATGGAATATGTAAGTATTTTTTGTTTCATATACTTCCTTTTAGCCACATGGAAAATAAATGCTGCTGTATGAGTGAAGGACAAATGCTGTTATCCAAGAGGATGCAGTTCCTGGGGAAATACATGACGGATTAAAAAATCAAAACGGTTCGGTAGCAACATTCCCATTGCAGCTCACTGAAGCATCTTCTTGCTCTGGTTTGTAATTTGAATCACTTTTTGCTTAATAAAGTCTATCTAGTAATACGGGATTGGAGGTGGCTCCCACTTGAAAAGACAGCCCCATGCTGAAATGTCTAATAGAACAAAGTGGCAACTAAAATGTAGGAGGGACTGAGTGGCTGTGTTCAACATCCTTTAATCTTTCAGTTAATAAAGTGATTTTTTCCCTTATTTTGGGGTGTGTGTATGTGTGTAACTTTTAGTCATCTTCAACATCAGCTCAGTAGGAATTGGAAGACAACGTAAGATTGCAGCCTATATTTGCACAGAGGCCAAAATGACTTTCCCCATATAGATAGTCTAAGTCGTTATACTGTGGAGGATATGTAGATTGTCTTACTTAAAACTCTTTCAGCCTTCTTTCTAGTTTGTTTTTCTCTAATGCAAAACTGACTGGAACCCTAAAATAGTCATTTCCCAGATGCCCTTGGAATAAACCTGTATGTGATTTAGATTTTGGCAAATTACTGCTGTCACTGAAAACTTAAATTAAAACTGTTTTATCTGGGAAATAGATGGACTGAAAGATACATGTATCCAACATGCAGGTCAGCTAAGAAAGAAAAGGCAAAGATCTAGAGCTAGATGCTGAAGAAGCAGCTTCTAGTCATCCTGCAATTGTTTGGCCTTAGCAGAAGGAGCAGCATTTCTGGCATCATGGCAGATACTGAGACACTCGGAGTTCTTCCTGAAGTCCAGGCTAACCTCTCTATCTCCATCTCTCCCAATTATTCAGTATTTTTGTAAGTCTATATTAAATTCCTTTACAATCAAACTATCTACAGCATATTTCATTCTCAGCAACTAGACCGTGATTTGTACTTCCAGTATCAAGATCCCATAATTGTGTGGGATCATACTCATATTGTGATAATATAAAAGAAGTACCTTATCCTTGTCTATACATTTACACAGCATTTTTTTTGGTGGGGGTTGTGGGGTGAATATAGTTCTTGTAACCAGGATTAAATAATAAGCGCAAAATAAGTATCCCTGATTTATTGTTCTGTAGCTTATATGCATAAGACTTTTAGGCACACATAAGATCCCAGGACATGGTTTGTTTTTCGCTTTTGTAACTCACACAAGGTGAAGTGTATTATTCTTAGTAAGAGTATATTGACAATTTTTCTTAGCAAACTATCACAAGAAGAGAAAACCAAACACCGCATGTTCTCACTCATAGGTGGGAACTGAACAATGAGCTCACTTGGACTCGGGAAGGGGAACATCACACACTGGGGCCTATCATGGGGAGGGGGGAGGGGGGAGGGATTGCATTGGGGAGTTATACCTGATATAAATGATGAATTGATGGGTGCTGACGAGTTGATGGGTGCAGCACACCAACATGGCACAAGTATACATATGTAACAAACCTGCACGTTATGCACATGTACCCTAGAACTTAAAGTATAAAAAAAAAAAAAAAAAAAAAAAAACTAAAAATAAGCTTACTAAGCTTACTATAAAAGTCACCGGCTCCACTCCCAGGTATTTTACCCAAGAGAAATGAAAGTGTATGCGCACACAGAGTTGTACAAAAACGCTAAAAGCAAACAATGCCCATAGCCAAACACTTGGAATAAACTAAATATCCACTTGTAAGTAAAAACGAATGACTACTGACACAAGCAGCTATATAGATGAATGTCCAAAACATGTTGAGTAAAATAATTCAAACACAAAAGTATATAGACTGTATGATTCTGTTTATGTGAAATTCTAAGAAAGACAAATTTAAACTATTGTAACAGAAAGCAGCTTTGTGGTTGTCTGGGCTGGGGGCATGAGTATTGATTGCAAAAAGAGCACAAAGGAATTTTGGATGTGACAGAATACTAGATGCCTTGATTGTAAGGATGACTGCACAGTACATAGATGTGTCAAAACCTATCAAATTCAACTTAAAATGGATGCATTTTATTGTAGGTACATTTTACCTCAATCAAGTTAGTTTGTAAAGCTCCCTAAAATGTGTTTGATTCTATTAAACAAAACTATGATGACATGACTTTGTAAAAAAAAAAAAAAAAAAAAAAAAAGAGTATATTGACTTTTTTTTTTTTTTAAGTAGAGTGTATGCTCTTTCAATGGATTTCAAAAAAAAAAAAAAGCACTCCCTTTTCTACTGTACTGACAGATGTAAAAACCTCGGTAAATTTGAACCTGGTACCCTTAGTGTATTTGCTAAAATAATATTTCCAGCAACTATACCATTTGCTAATAACACATTTACTACATTATTTGGAAGAATGTATTATAAACTAATATTAAAGACATATAATTCTTGTAACAATTTTAGAAATTATTATAATATTACAAAAAATTTTTCTGAGCATTTTCACATTTAGCTCTGCCAAAACTTTTTCTAGACAACAATCTATTTGGCTTGTTAACCTACTTGGACATTCCCAAAGTCAACACAATATGATACAGTTGCCCAAATTAAGAAAAGGAGCATTTGGTCATTAAGCACAAAGCCTTTTTAATTATTTTTAAAGAAAAGTCAGTCTTATTGCAGTATTTGTTTCTGAGCTCACTATTGCTAATTGAGTGTTTAAAGCATTTGTGATATGATCCTAATATTTTGTACCTTTATCTCAGCTGCCTGCACAGTCAATTCTGTGGATCAAATTACCATAGACCAAATATTTACAGATGTGCTTTGCCCAAACAGTGTAAACAGTAACTATTGGCTTTATATAATTTTTAGCATTATCAACTTGCTATCAAAATTATCACCCAGTTTTATTTGAACTGTGAGGCTCTGTATATAGTAATTATCTGGTACCAAATTTTTCCCCGGATCCTTCAGGAGAAAATAAGTAGGTTGAGTATGTATACAGTAAACTCTGCCAGATGAAGGCATCTGAAAGAAAAGACTCATACAAATGGTACCAGCTAATCTTAGCCATTTGACATTTTTTCTGTTTGATGATGATCAAGCCCTCTGGACACATTATAGAAACTTAAACTGCTGTGAAATAATTTACCTTGTGATTTACATTTCTCAAGTGGCTAATCTTACTGTCTGTTAATTCTATCAATAACTCTCCCCCACTATGTTTCTATGGTCGGTTTTTAATTTTTACCTTTTTATGTTTATTTATTTATTTTTTGCCTGTTTGACATATTCTGCAGAACACTGTCTGTGTGTTTAAAAATTATGTTGTTTAGATAATTTCCACCTTCCTCTGATTTGGAAGAGATGGCTTATGACATATTCTCCAGCCAAATGTGTAATAAATGTCTGTGATTTGGATGCTCATGTTGACTAGACACAAAAATGTAAAAAGCTAAATGCCTGTTTCCCATTAATGTTTCCCATTAAGCAGGACAGGATCTAGATTGACATAGAAACTAGGTTACTGTTTTCATACATTTTCCTTTCTGAGCCATTAATGACCTCATTTAATTCTCTACTAACAGATATATCCAGCAAAAGAAGGTACACCAGACCTGGTTTATTACCATAGATGACCACAGAAGACACTGACGATTCCTTTCTACTATTGGTCAAAATGTTCTTGCTGCATCCTCTTCGACTCCAGTATAGGTAAAGACTGGGTCAAGGATTTTCTTTTTCTTTTTCTTTTTCTTTTTTTGAGACTGAGTCTCGCTCTGTCGCCCAGGCTGGAGTGCAGTGGTGCGATCTCGGCTCACTGCAAGCTCCGCCTCCCGGGTTCCCGCCATTCTCCTGCCTCAACCTCCCGCGTAGCTGGGACTACAGGTGCCCACCACCACGCCCGGCTAATTTTCTGTATTTTTAGTAGAGACGGGGTTTCACCGTGTTAGCCAGGATGGTCTGGATATTTTTATATTATTCTTAGGTAGTGCCTTTGCTGTAAGCCAGGGGAAATTAGATATTTGGTTGCTATTTTTGTAAACTTGAGCATGGTTCATATACTCACCTTAACAGTCCATAAAATCTCTATAGAAATGATCTGAGCCATTTTTGCTTATCAATATTTATTGAGACTTTTAAAAAATCACTTCTAGTGAAGTTTTATAGGATACTATTTTATAGAAAACCTATAAAAAGATGGTTTAGACATAGAGAAGTGTCCAACTTTTCAATGTTGATACCTCAAAGGACTTAAAGAAGCATTTAAATGACCCAGCTTTTAAAATATATATACAGATAAATGGTGAGAAAATGTAAATAATTTATTTACAGGCATGCTATTGGTTGGGTCCAACCAGCATTCCAGTCTATAGCTACTAGGCTTAAATTGAGCTATTTGCCATTTCTAAATTCATTTTTATCATTTTCTCTATAGTATGAATACTTTACAGTATTTATAAGCCATTATAACAGCACATTCTACAATGGGCAAAAAGATAATGTGTTCAATTATGTTCGACGATATCAATCTTTGTTCCTTTAAAGGTGTTACTTTAAGTCAATTTATCAAAATATGATTTTATTAGTTCTCAGAAAAACTCTTAGGCACATTTACATTTTATAATAAATTATCCTTCAAATTATCAACTTTATCATGTTAGAGATTGTTTCCATATATCAAAGCCTCTATTACAATTTGTAAAACTTCTAAAGGACGATTTAATGTGTCATAAAATATTTTTGCTGAAATAACTATAGAGTAATGCCTTCCCTGATTTTGAGAATTCTGGTAATAGATTGAAATTCAAATGATTTATAGCAATATGTTCTAATTTATAATTATCCATCAACAGCTCCAAATGAAATATAAATTACTAAGATATTCTATCAAATACAATGCATGAACTTGAATTTAAGCATACTTATATTTAATATTCAATGAATCATCACTTGGTGTAATTTATCTGAAATGCTAAATTTGAATACGAAAATATAAAGAAGAATTAAATTAATAAATTTATTCCCACTGATTTACACTGTAAAGTCCATAGTTAAATTATACTCATAAAAAAGTTAATTTATTATTTTCAATGCTTGAGTAATAAGGAGTTTTTATCAGATTTACTTTTTCCCTCATGAATATGTCCAGAAAGTAGAGGATAAAATTAGTCAATAGGGAACATCACCTGTTTGTGCCAGAAAATACATGTATTTTATTAATTACAACAATTCTACTAATGAGTACAGTATTTTAGTTCCCAGGAAAACTGAGGCTTAAAGAAATGACATTTCCAATGTCAAACTCCTACTAATTTTCAATTTGACACTAATTTTACTTTACTACATGTGTTCTTTTTCACTAGTAATTCTGTCTTTTCACCTTTTAAATTTAAAATAATGTATAATAGTCATAAATGTTACAGATATTGAAGATGATTAAGATATATAACAAAAAAGAATGGTTTTCAAAATGTGACAAATAGAAGAAATATATTATTTAGCAGCCATTAAATATCAAGATCCCATGACACAAAGTCTAGATTTAACTTTTAAATAAAATCATGACAGGCAAGTGGGTAGGGATATAGAGGGCACAAGATTCATCATATGTTTCATAACTACCGAAGTTGAGCAATGAGTACATTAGGTTCATTAAATTAATCTGTTTTTATATATGTTGGTAATCCCCTATCATTAAAAAACATGAGATAATTTGGGATTACCAAGAACACTTATTGATACAGGAAAATCCTATATTACCAAAGGAAAAGTTATGATTGGTTTATCTCTTTTTGAATCTATCTTAGGAAGGAAATATACCAAAAGTTGTCCTATATCTGTGTCAGGATATAATAGAACACGTATTTTCTTTGTATTTTTCTGTTGTTTGTAAGTATTAACCTGCACATACATTATTGCTTTTTACTCTGAAAAATAAGCATAATTAAAAGCACCAAGTATTGCAATTTGTATTTCAAAGTTTTTAAATCATGGAAGAGAAAATAAATTGACTAAAATACAAAATTTGCCTAGATGAGCTTATTAACTGATTAAGAATAAAAACTCCAACTATTTTATAATTATTATACATTCAAGACAATCAATTTGTTTGAACCTTAAAGGTTATTCTTGAATAAATTGTCTCAAGTTTGGAGTGTGTATGTTTAACATATGATACTCAAGTTGTTGACTTTATCCAAGTTAATCTTATTTTCTGAGGACAATAAAAACTTGTTGAAATGGTATTAAAAGGAAAATATTGGCCAGGTGTGGTGGCTCATGCCTGTAATCCCTGCAATTTGGGAGGCTGAGGCAGGCAGACTGCTTGAGCCCAGGAGTTCAAGGCCAGTATGGGCAACATAGAGAAACTCTGTCTCTACCAAAAAACAAAACAAAACAAAACAAAAATTCTGGGCATGGTGGCATGCACCTGTAGTCCTAGCTACTTGGGAGGCAAAAGTGGAAGGGTCTCTTGAGTCTTGGTGTCAGAGGTTGCAGTGAGCCAAGATCACACCACTGCACTCCAGCCCAAATGTCAGATAAAACCCTGTCTCAAAAAAAAAAAAATTAAAATTCATTTAGTAATACATGTGAGGTTCAAAAATCTACAAGGAAATTATGCATTGTTGTCAAAATTAAGATTGATCATCAATATTATATGAACATTTGTTTTTTGCATACCTGAACTTCTGTATGTAAAAATGATGCTACTTTAAAGAAAGACAAATTACTTTGTCTACATAAAACTACTGGTTAAAAGAATGTGAACAGATTGTTTCATGATATGAAAAGAAAATACTGTTTTAAAAATAATCTCTGCATTTGCATCTGGGGAGAGTTTATAACTACTAATGGTTGCTTTCAGTTAGAACGTAATAAGTGATGGAACTGTCATTAATGCTCTCCAATGGTTTATTACTATTATTGGCCATTCTTCCTTCCCTTTTTAATACCTTACTCTCTTGGGTGGGTCAAATTAAGCTTCTTCAAACTCCATCTCTCCCTTTGTGTTGTGTCCAATACTAAACAACACCTGGATTTTCCCATGGTTCTCAGGGACCACTCTAGACAGTTTGCTTCAATATAAATTGGGCCTTCCTTCAATGTCACATGAAAAACCTAGTTGCATAATTTCCGTGGTTCACGGCTCTACTCTTCATACTGAGAGGTATAAAAACATCTTATTTTATATTTTACTCAGTGTTTTAGCAGAATTGATGCTAACTTACCATCTTATGCTATGAAATGTGTAAGTAATTTATAAATAATTGATTGTACTTATTAATGGATGTGGGGATCTTAAAGTATTGTATTTTCCTTGAAATTGAACAGGACATTCCTTAAAATTTAGTGTGGTAAAGGAGAAAAGGAATTTATACTGCAATAAATAATTTCATGCAAATATGAAATTGAAATATCTTGAAAGGGCACGAACATTTCTTTAACCCAAATATATGCTAAATTTTGATAGGATGGCTGTACTTGGGAAAAAACTATATCGGGTTGACCATCTTCCAGACTCCACACAAATGCTTTGAATGATAATGATGGTTGTTGCCAAGGTCACTTAAAAATGATTTCTAGTCCCCTTTCCCCCAAAAATGTATCAGCTGCTTACTTAGAAAATTAGGTTTATATTCAGTTATAGCACCAAATCACTTCTGCATGATTCTTCTATTTTTCCTGTACACCAGAATTTGGAAAATGTATATTTTTACAAATGTTTATCCCCTTCTAAATAGGAAGGATTGAACATAATAAAAGTATTTTATAATCTTAAAATAATTTAAGCATACTGGCCTCAGTATTTTTGTTATCTTTTTTTTTTTTTTTTTTTTTTTTTTTTTTTGAGACGGGGTCTCTCTCAGTTGCCCAGGCTGGAGTGCAGTATGTGATTGTAGCTCACCACAGCCTCAAACTCCTGGTTACAAGTGATCCTACTACCTCAGCCTCCAGAGTAGCTAGGACAGCAGGCATGGCACTGCAGCTGGCTCATTTTTTTTTTTTTTTTTTTAAAGATGGGCTCTCATTTTGCTACCCAGACTGGTCTGGAACTCCTGGCATTGAGTGATCCTTCTGCCTCAGCCTCCCAAAGTTCTGGGATTACTGGTTTGAGCCACCATGCCCAGTCTATGTTTTTATTTATAGAAGGAGAAGGTTAGGCTATGAAACCTCAAATATTTCTTCCAGCAATAAATTTTTTAGATTTCAGACTGAGGAAAAGGGAACTTTCACCAATAGTATCTGCTATTTGCTTTTATATGGTTCAAGATATTAAAGCTACTGACTCAAGTATTCCTACTGCCTTGATATTCCCCTTTGAGGTTATTCTAGCAGGAAATTAAACATTTCCTTGCAAATGCATATTTGCTTTCTCTTTTCATAATAGCTATTGGAAAAAAAACTATAAACAGATGAAACATATACTCTGATACACAGAAAATTAGATGCTTAAAAATAAAATCAGATCTAGATGATCAGCATTAGTTAACAGATACAGTTGTACAATATAGTTCTATTTTTGGCATTGGAGAACAATATAATCTGGTTCTGAAACAAAGATAACTTTGTACCTATACTCTAATAGCTTATTAAATTAATTTTATTCTATAATTAATTGATAAGGAGAGGAAGTTTGGTAATATTGGAAACACTGGATTGAAGCCCATCACATTTGTGACAACTTTTTATTTCTTTTAATATGGCTGCGTTTGACATAGTGAAAGCACAAAGGCAAAGGAAAAGAAAACCCTTGTTCAGTTTCTAATTTTTTTTTTCCTTTTCCACCTGTGAAGGAAGTTTCTAATTTTTAAAAAATAGTTCTCAGCAGGTAAAAATATCATTGAAGAATCAACATTGCTTTTTATTTAAATTCAAAAGCGATGAGTGATAGCTTCTAATTTTTTTTCTACCTGTGCATCACAAATGTAGATGTCATGCTGGTAATTTCTTTAGGGCTGTATGGAAATTAAAAATTGCTGACATAACTGCACTTATTATTTATTGCTGTGGGTTGAATGTGTCCCCTTCAAAATTCAGGTGTTAAAACTCAATGGCCAATATAATGGAATTAAGAAGTGTGGTAGTTGCTGGGCGCGGTGGCTCGCGCCAATAATGCCAGTATTTTGGGAGGCCGAGGCAGGCAGATCACTTGAGGTCAGGAGTTTTAGGCCAGTCTGGTCAACGTGGTAAAACTCTGTCTCTACTAAAAATACAAAAATTAGCTGGGCATAGTAGTACTTGCCTGTAGTCCTAGCTACTTGGGGAGGCTGAGGCAGGATAATCACTTGAACCTAGGAAGTGGAGGCTGCAGTGAGCCGAGATGGTGACACTGCATTCCAACCTGGGTGACAGAGGGAGACTTTGTCTCAAAAAAAAAAAAAAGTGTGGTAGTTAAGACATGACTAGATCATGAGGGATTTTCCCCTCGAGAATGAATTTAAGGCCCTTCTAACAGAAGTTTCGTGCAGATCAGCTCCTTTGCCCCTCTGCTTTCTCCCAAGTGAGGACATTGAGGACATAGCAACAACATACCATCTTGAAAGCAGAGAAAGCAGCCCTACCTGAACATCACACTTGCTGGTGACTTATCTTCCACTTCCCAGCCTCCAGAACTGTGAGAAAATAGATTTTTTTAAGAGCAACACAAAGGAACTAACACATTTACTTCCCGACGAATTTCACCCCATCGGAATCAATTTCTTTTCAGAGTTCTATTCCTTGTCATTTTGCCTTAGGAATTACAAGCACTTAACATAAGGTAATGTTTGAATTGAGGTTGCCACAGATAATGTCAATAGCCTGAGGAGATATGATTTTAGTGTTTGATATAGCCATGCCAGTTTACATTCAATTTTGTCATTTTTTTTCATGTTCAGACTAACTGATTTCAAAAGGAAAACAATAATATAACCCTTATTTTCATTGTTAAAATCAAATTAAGTTTGACTTCTTAGAAGCATAACTAGACAGCAGGCAAAGTTATTTGCTAAGTAGAAGGCCCAGTTAAAATCATTTAGTGGACTAATAGTTTTATTGACTGCCCAAATTTTACGTAATAAATGATATCATAGGAAATTATTCCAAATTACAAAATTAGATTAATAAGCAGTCAGAAATTTGGGGAGAATTTAAAATGTAGATATAGGAAAATGATTTCGGTGTACTAAACATTTGAATTATTGCCTTTGATAAAAAATTGCTGCATTCAGAGAGATACTTCAGCACTGCACTAGAATTTGACCTGAAATAGTTCTTATTTGGCTGTTACAGATCAGAATCTCTACTTGAAAAAAAAAAAAAAAAAAAAACTCCTCTGTAATTCAATTTTCAAGCAAACTTATATTTAGCTCTGCTAGCAAATAGCTGAACAAACACAATTTCCTGAAATACAAAAATTAAACACGATGAAACAGATGGTAGGAATTTCATTTTCTACTTGTTGTAATAACAGAAAAAGCAATGTTTGGAAGATGTTGCATGATGAAATTATAGTACCTTTGAATGGATTATTTGACAAAAGTTTATTTTGTTCTGGCAGCATGAGTGAGGAGAACCAGATTAAAAGTCACTGCTTCCTATTAGCTGTTGACTCCCATAGAAGTGAAAAATAATGCTCCGGTTTTGCATTTTCAGGAACCATTTATGAACTAGGTTTCAAAGTTAACCTCAGTTTACTCTTTCAATAAAATATTGCAGGCTGAAAATGTATATAACTTTTTCTTTGAAGAATTTCACTGAAAGAAGGCCAGGCACGGTGACCTCCTATAATCCCAGCACTTTGGGAGGCCAAGGTAGGTGGAACACTTGAGGTCAGGAGTTCGAGACCAGGCTGGCCAACATGGCAAAACCCCATCTCTACTAAAAATAAAAAAATTAGCCAGCTGTGGTGGTGGGTGCCTGTAGTCCCAACTACTAGGGAGACTGAAGGAGGAGAACTGCTTGAACACAGGAGGTGGAGGTTGCAGTTAGCCAAGATCATGCCACTGCACTCTAGCCTCCGCAAAAGAGTGAGACTTCGTCTCAGTAAGTAAGTAAGTAAGTAAGTAAGTAAATAAATAAATAAATAAATAAATAAATAAATAAATAAATAAAACTTCATTGAAAGAAATGCTCATTTTTCTCTAAAGAACAGAAAGAGGTAAACCTGTTTGGAACACCTATTATGTGTTAGACACTGCTGTTTTCACTGTGGCGAGGTAGAATTCTGGGGCTATAGCCTCTAGCTAGCAGTGCTGTCCGCTAACACTTTCAAAGAAGCTAGAAATGTTCTGTCTGCACTGCCCACTATGGTAGTCACTAGCCATCTGTGATATGAAGTATTTGAAAGATGGGTAGCTTGACTAAAGAACTGAACACTTAATTTTATTTAACATTAGTTATTTCAAATCTATATAGCAATATGTGATAGTGTTAAGTGGCACTACATAGTGGACATCACAACTCTACAGCCAGACTTAACTTTCTCCATTTCTTTTTGTTGTTGCTTTTTGTTTTTGAGACAGAGTCTCACTCTGCTGCCCAAGCTGGAGTGCAGTGGCAAGATCTCAGCTCACTGTAACCTCTGCCTCCTGGGTTCAAGCGATTCTCCTGCCTCAACCTGCTGTTAACTTCCCTCAGTTTTCTATGTGTCATGTAACTTTTAAAGGTCTCCATGTTCTTATCTATAAATGGGAATAAGATATATACCATCTCTCTAGTGGTTGTATGCATTAAATACATTTTTGAATGATGGATCCGTCTAGTAATCACTAGATGTGTTTGCTATCGATTCTCACAAGAGACTCTCAATATTGTACTCTCAATTACTGAGAGTACAATATTTGCTTTTTGATATTTTTGAGTCACACATCCTACAAGTATTGGAACTAGTACCTGCAGCCATGTAGTATGGCCCTTATTGAATTCTATATAATTTTTCCACATAAACTGATATGTCTGTCAATATCTGATGATTGTTACTACTTTTACCATCTTTGGTGGCCTCCACTCTTCTTTTCTTCTGTGTATCATAGAATCTATGGAGTCCTATTGCTGCTGGACATTTCTGCAGTTTGATTCTCACGAAGACCCCTTCTGCCCTCACCACTGGGTTCCTGATGATGGTGTTCTGATAAGGGGCTACCAACCACTGAAGAGGGCTGTGTAGACCCAATATTTCACAGAGAATTATGCAACAGTTCCTGTAGCTTTACTTCAACCCAGACACCAGACCCACATATCTGAGTAGGAAGCTGATCCAATTGAGAAACACCATGCAATTCTCAAAATCATACTTGCCCCCTGACTATGAGGCTTAAAAATTGGGCCTGTATACTTTTTCTCTTGAACACCTTTTTTGTAGAAGTCTATGTAGTGCCTATTGAAAAGTAGATACTTAAAGCATTGGCTTATCAATTTGTCAGTCATTAACTCGATTCTATACTCCTGTGATGATCCCGATAAAAAAGGCTTTAATGCTTCCCTTTATCTGACTAAACTTTGAACAGGTTTCTTTGTAACTTTAGGCTCCTGATCTCCATTTTCTTAGAGTAATTATTTTAGAAAACTTGTATACATCCATTCTCTGCTCCTTTGAGGTATAAATCTTTGCCAAATGAGGTGGCTCATGACTGTAATCCCAGCATTTTGGGAAGTTGACGTGAGAGGATGGCCCCAGCCCAGGAATTTGAGATCAGCATGGCAACATAGTAAGACCCCGTCTCTACATAAAATTAAAAAAAAAAAAAAAAAAAAAAAGCCGGGTGTGGTGGCACGTGCCTATAGTACCAAATACTCAGGAGGCCGAGGTGGCAGGATCACTTGAGCCAGGAGGTCCAGGCTGCAGGGAGCTATGATCATGCTACTGCTCTGCAGCCTGAATGACAGAGCAAGACCCTGTCTCAACAAACAAAAACAAACAAAAAAAGATATAAATCTTTTAAAGGTATCTTGCCAGTTTTGGCAAGAGATATTAGAGCCATCCTTTTCAAAATAATCATCAAGTAAGACAGTGCCCACATTTCCAATCATTGTGGAGATGGCAGGTAACTAGCTTTCTTAGCCACCATGCTCCAAGATGTAAAACTATCACCAGTAATGAAAATAGAAGAACGTTTACTTTTCCCTTGGGTAAGGAAATTAGGTCAGGCCTAATTGAGTAGAGTAAAGCCAATTATTAAACACAGATGACCTACAATTTCCCAACTCCAGCACTTAATCTCTCTTACCCTTTGCTTCAGCAGAGCTGTGTGTCTAAACATGGTCTATATTCTCTCTCTTGCCTATTGCTGAAAAAGTACTGGAATAAAACCAACATCTGTTTGTTCATTTTGTCTGGTACAATCTTTTATTTAATATTCAAATATATGATATTTTATATGAAAGCATTTATCTTTAAAAACTGCAAACATGAAGAATGTATTTTAGTGGCTAGTCAAGTTACATTTTTTCTTCACCATAGTGAAGAAAATTTCTTAATTTCCTTTTAGCCAAATTTCCACTTTTAACAAAAATCAGCTATGCCTCTCTGCTTTCTCTTTTCTCTTTTTTTCCACAAATATTTCACTTGGAAACCATCCAGCTTTGGAATAGCTTTCTGAATTTATCTGGAACATCTGTCATTAGCATATTCTATTAATCAACACAAGAGTTACATAAATCTAATAATTACTTATGGTTCTCCCTGGCAAGTTAATTCTAATTGTTAATTATTATAATACTATAAAATACCTATGATGAAAATAATTATCTAATATTATAAATCAAATTATTTTTAAAACAGAAATAAAATTACAAATATATCTGCAACACAAAAAAACAGTATTACCTATGTTTGGTTCATTATGCATACTTTTTAGGTATCATTTTTAAAATACCTTTATCAAAAATAAAGTTCTTCTGGCACTATTTTAATCATATCTATTAAATGCATATTTGAGAACACTAAAACTAACAAAAAATGTAAACATCATTTGGATTTAACATTTTGGGAGTGAATTATAAATATTTTTCTAAACTATTTGCATTATTTAAAGTTCTGTTCTCCACCCTTTTCTCTATGTCTTAGACCATTTATGCTGCTATAATAGAATATCTGTGACTGGGTAATTTACTAAGACCAGAAATTTATTTTCTCACATTTCTGGAGCCTGAGGAGTCCAAGATATAAAGTGCTGGTGTCTAGTGAGGACCTTCTTACTGTGTTCTCACATGGCAGAAGGTGGAAAGGCAAATAGGGACCAACTTCCCCTATCAAGCCCCATTATAAGAAGACCTAATCCCATTCACAAAAAAAGAAACTCTCATGTGCTAATCACCTACCTCTTAAATACTATTAAGATTAACCTCTTAATACTAGAACATTGGTAAAATCTAAATTTTGTAGGGAGTACATTCAAACCATAGCATCCTGTATCTCTGACTGGTACTATTATACATAATGGACTCAACTAGAAGTGACTTTATGCTGAAGGTTTCAAATAATGTATCTCTTGGAAACATTTTCTTAGCTCCAAGAACAAGATAAAAGCACAAGTAATGTATTTGACATTCCCAACTGGGAATCCTGCAAGCACTTGTTCTATTCTGGGTCCTCTAACACAGGTTTCATATAAAAGGATTGTGTTAGGGAAAATGCCCATGAGAAGTGTGGAAGAAACCAGAAAAGGCTAGGAAAACTTTCAAAGTTTGATGCTAGTCTTACTGTGCTTGACAGAGATAGGTTAGGAGCAAGCCACATAGACCATCAAGAACACTGAAGAAAGTTGGGGAAGACCAAAGCAGAATCTAGGAGTCAGCCATCAGAGGAGTCCTGAGACTTTCAGAAATAAACTGTTGTATTATCCTTATCATTTTCATCAATAGCTGGGAGCATCTTCTGGGTACTGTGGTCTCATAGGCTCAGAGAAAACTCAACCACTAATTTCTGAGAATGGCACTAGTGCCCTTGATCAATTACTCCCTGAAGTTAGAGACTTCAAGGGAATATATTATCATGTTTAACACGTACCTCATTCACATCCACCCACTTATTCTAGCTAGTAATTTGTTTTAGAACCTTTAGCTAAAACACATCATCAAGAGCTAAAGACTATTCACTCTGCCTCTTCATCTGTCTTTTCTCTTCAGGGATTAAGAAACTAATTAAGATAGTAAACATTTTCTGCTTTGAAGGCCAGACAGTCTCTGTTGCTGTTTTAATACAAAAGCAGCCACTGATAATGCATATACAAATGGCATGACCATGTTCCAATAAAACTTTATTTACAAAAGAGGTGTGCCACAAGATTTGAGCCATGGTATGTTTGCCAACCTTTGCTCTAAACCCTCCAAAGTTTACTAGACAATACAATAATGATAATGTTATTAGTTTCACTGCTTGAAGGTTTCCCTTATCCCACTCTTTACTCAACATAGGAAACCTATTTCACCAGTTAAAGCATCTACGTAACTGGCTTTCCCCAAACAGAGCAACTTTCTTACTATTGGGTGTGTTTAGATATTGTATCTTAATTTGGCTTGGCTACTGCAACAGGAACTTAAAAATTGAATAAATTTTTTAAAGATTAGGCTCATTCCTAACCATTAAAAGTAAGAATACTGTGAAATTTTATGTGACATCACAGAGGGCCTCAGGAAGAAACTGAAATCTTTTTTTTTTTTTAACAGTCCTTCAAAATGAAATGATTAAAAAATTCTATAAGACATTTAGTTCCAGGACTTGTGCTTAATTATATGGACAGTTTCTCAAAGATATATATTGTATTTGTTTATGTTTACAGCAAATCCAATTTGTTTAAAGAATAAACATATTTATGTGAATGTGAACCATTAAACTAGGGCATAAAGCAATTGAAATATAAAAAATAAAAAATAGGTCAATTCAGGAGTCCAGTGCAAAAAGAAAGTTAAAGAATGTGGCTCAGGATAAAAAAAAAATTATATCTAGCCATAAAACTACAGGATTCTCATCTTAAAAACTGTGTCAAAATAAATAAATGAATAAACAGAATGGGGCATTTAAAACAGGACATAATGGTCCCACATATTTTTCTCTGCACATTCCAATAAGTAAATAAACAAACATTTATTTTTTCTTATAAACTAGAAGGTTTATAGGCTATTGAAATTAACATAAAATTGAAATCTAAACCTATATTAAAGGAGAGATGCCAACAAAGTTAAATAATTCCCTCTTTAGAACCCTGCCCCAAATGCTGAGTAACTAGGGATACAGGAAACCTGTAATGCACACACATGTAGAAGGTGTATCTAATATGGAAGAACTGAAGGAAAGGACCCAGAAATGTTGTTGCCTGGCCGGGCGCGGTGGCTCAAGCCTGTAATCCCAGCACTTTGGGAGGCCGAGTGGGGCGGATCACAAGGTCAGGAGATCGAGACCATCCTGGCTAACACGGTGAAACCCCGTCTCTACTAAAATACAAAAAAAAAAAACTAGCCGGGCGAGGTGGCGGGCGCCTGTAGTCCCAGCTACTCGGGAGGCTGAGGCAGGAGAATGGCGTGAACCCGGGAGGCGAGGCTTGCAGTGAGCCGAGATCCGGCCACTGCACTCCAGCCTGGGAGATAGAGCCAGACTCCGTCTCAAAAAAAAAAAAAAAAAAAAAAAATGTTGTTGCCCAGGCCTTACTCTAGGCCACTAACTCTTCTCCCTTCTAGCCAAGGGTGAGAGATGCATCCTATGGGAAGTTGAAACAAACGAATTACAGTCACCCGTCCTAGCTTAGGGCAGCAATAATCACCTTATTAAAGGGCAGTCAATTGAGAATGAAAACCATTGTCAACTGCTTCCCCTAAGCTCTCAGAGCAACAACAGGCAGGATTTTATCTTTCAGATCAAAAATTTGTATATTGTTCCTTGGAGAATAGGGCTACCCAAAATGATTATACAGATACGTATATTTGCAGATCCTTCAAAGAAGTTTGTGCGTACCTGCCCAAAAATCATATAAGGACATCCACTGGCTGCTATAACAAAATACCATAAACTAAGTGGATTATAAACAGAAATTTATTTTTCACCATTCTGGGAGCTGGATAGCCCAGGATCAAGGTACCATCAAATTCCTTATTTGGTGAAGATTCATTTTCTGAATCGTAGATAGTATCATCTCACTGTGTTTTCACGTATATAAGAGGCCAGCTATGACTCTGAGATCTCTTTTGTAAGAATCCTATAATCCTATTACATGACCTGTGACCTCATATGCTAAAAACCTATCAAAAGCACTGCTTCCTAATACCATCACCTTGGATTTCAGTACACAAATTTGGAGGCAGTAAGAGAGGCACAAACATTCAGGTCATAGCTTCTACCACTCAGAAGCCCTGTCAAGACTTATAATAGTTTTATTTCAACCTTCGATGTCATCCTGATTAATAGTAACAGACGCCATTAATCACCAAACATTCAAGGAAAGGTTCTAACGTGAAAAATATGAGAAGAAATAAACTAGAAAAAAGGAAATTGTAGGGAATAGAATCAATGTAGACTGTCAAAGTTGCCAAAATAAGTGGAAGTTAAAGAAATAGAAGAGCAGAACCAAAAGACAGAAAGCAGAAAACAGATGATTTCTTAAAAATATCATAAAAGTATGTTTTAGGAAACATAAAACCCAAACATTCTAAAGAAATATATAGTAAATTTAGAAGTATATATCAAGCTACTTATAAATGAAGAGGGCATAAAAAACATCATTTGACAAGCTACTTCCCCAAATTTTCATAACTTATGCTCCCTTTCCAAGACAATTATCAGAAAAAAATGTAAATAACCCAAACAAAAAACATAAAGTAAAACAAGTTTCATGTATGGAGTATTTTTCTTGTGTTTGTATTAAGTCCCTTGGACATTCAGTGCCCACATATCAAATCTAAAAATATTTTTTGCTCTAAAAATAAGCAAAAGAAAGAAAAACTCATTCTGGGAAAGCCAGAGAATCAGTAAAATTGATAAATAAATACTTACTCTAAGAAAGCATTAAAAATTACAATCCAATACTGGAATAATATGAAAAATAAGAGTTATCAATAAAATAAGGTTTTATTTCTTTCTTGGTTCTCCTCAAGAATCTGGTTCCAAGATCAGTCATTTGCCAACACAACCTATTTCTATTGTGATTGACACTCAATACTCAGGTGCCTGGAAATTATTAAAACTGAATGAGTACATAATTGACACTGTACATTGGTGGCACATTTTTGGCTCCATAATTTAATTATAGGGTGAGAAGCAAAATCTTAAACAAAAAAGCTATTTCAGATTATTGCACATATAGATACCCAATGAATATTTGCTGCAAAAAACATTTACTTCAGATATTATGACTTCTGTAGATTTCCCTGACTTTCCTACTACCTTGTAGAAGTATTGAAAAAACTGGGACTATATAGTTTTTATAAATTTATATCTATGTGTGTGTGTGTCTATAAATCCTATGATATTAAAGTAAAATATCTTATAACTATTACACAGATGTAAAGTTGCCTTAGGAGAAGCATGGTAACTGGAATACTGGAGAAGTTAGCTGATGAAAGTCATAGATTCTGTAAAATACTCATTTTCTAACTCCTGAGGTATCATGTAATAGTTTTTATATCAGAGAGCCAGCAAATTGTCATTATGAAGCAATTTCAAGCAAAGCTTGTTCCAGTTGAAATTGTTTTTGCTTCAGCACAATGGAGAAGAAAATAAACCAGTTTTTTAAAAAGGTAGAACAAAAGAAATTGGTGAAATAAAAATAGCAATTAATACTGATGAACATATATAACTGAATTTTTTTGTTGTCTTAGTAATTCTTGAAAGGTGTCAGAAAGAGTGGCTATCAGAAAAAGGGGAAAAGGCTCATAAACTTTATAAGTGCAACTTCCACTCACAGCTCCTTTGCTAGTTGCATGGCTATAACTTAACTGCAAGCAGGGCTGGGAAGTTTGTCCCTATTCCCAGAAACAAGAGGATAAATAGATCTGGTGATCACCAGCTATCTAAACCATAATCTCTTTCCATCTTATCCTTCCTTCAAAACCAGGCAGGGGTCCTAAGCAGAATAGCAATGTGCCAGTATCCCGTACATTTCAATGTTGAGGGAAAGATGCAGGAAGCTGAATTCTAGAGAGAGATTATTTTAAAGTCTGAACAACTACTAAATAAGTGGTAATTTACTAGAAAGTAGTTCAATGTGGACTTGCAAAAAGATGAACATGTGTAACTTCTCATCTTCTCTGCCAGAGGTGGAGATATGTCCAAAACAGCAATGCATACATTGAGAACGTCAGTCAAAAGTCTGCACTTAAGAGATATCTTGAGATGTCATTTTCTCTGACCACCACTGGAGGCATAACAAATGTTAGAAATGTGCTTTCATTGGCAACATTACTGGCATCCAAATAAATAGGTTGATTAAAATATTCTAGGAAAGAGAGAGCTTTCTCATTTCCATGAACAAGCTTTGAAAAGCTAGTAAGCTCTTCATTTGTATCTTTCCTTAAATAGCACATGGTAACTGACATATTTGGGGGATTTGGATTGACTGATGCTGAATCTATAATTACAATATTTCATAGACATAATGTTCAATATTATAGTGAATGCTGCCACTGAAATATTGTTAGTTTTGTTTTTAATTAGGGTCAGAGAACCAGATCCTAAATAAATAAAATAAAATAAAATAAAATAAAAGGAGAGATCTGGAAAGGCACCAAGATCACAGAAAAGCAATTTAGTGTTGCTACTAAGTGATGTTTAAGAAACAATAGTATTTATACTGGCCTCCTGTCTGAGACTGGATTTTATCACAGCATGGTAGCAAAGTTTGGTAGAAGAGACCTATTCTCACTATCTGCCACATTGATGCCACAATCGCTAACAAAAAGATATTAATAATCGTGTATGTTCAATTGCTTGGTCACTTTGTATAATAACAAAGGTCATGCAAAGGAATCAAAGAGTTGGAGAGTAGAGCAGGTCAGGAGGGAAGACTCTGATACAGCCTAGGTGAACCTGAGGTTGGTTGTAAGGAAAGTCTAAGTAAGAGTGAGAGAAACTATTTCTGAATAAGGGAGACTGTGGCTGCAGTCTGCCTTATTTTTATTGCATCTTCATGGCCTTGGTCTTGAGTGGATGGAAAGCCATTTGTTTGGAAACTTGACTAGGCAATATCTTGAGGCTGTTGTAAGATCCTCTGTGTATATGGTAATATACAGTAGTCATGCTTATTCATGGTTTCAATTTGGATGTCTTCAGTTACCTGTGGTCAACCATAGTAGGAAAATAAATGAGTACAGCACAATAAGATATTTGAGAGAAAAAGAGAGAGAGAGAACACATTCGTATAACTTTTGTTAAAGTATATTGTTATAGTTGATTTTTTATTATTATTTATTGTTATTCTCTTACTGTGTCTAATTTATAAATTAAACTTTATCATAACTATGTATGCATAGGAAAAAACACAGTGTTTAGATTCAGTACTACTCATGGTTTCAGGTATCCATGAACCATGGAGGGAGGCCAAGGTGGGCGGATCACGATGTCAGGCGATCGAGACCATCCTGGCTAACACAGTGAAACCCCATCTCTACTAAAAATACAAAAACAAAATTAGTCAGGTGTGGTGGCAGGTGCCTGTAGTCCCAGATACTCAGGAGGCTAAGGCAGCAGAATGGAGTGAACCCAGGAGGCAGAGCTTGTAGTGAGCTGAGATCATGCCACTGAACTCCAGCCTGGAAGCCTGGGTGACAGAGTAAGACTTTGTCTCAAAAAAAAAAAAAAAAAAAAAAAACCTATAATTTTAATTCTGAGAGGTGAGGCCAGCTGGGCTTCTGGGTCAGGTGGGGACTTGGAGAACTTTTCTGTCTAGCTAGCATATTGTAAATGCACCAATCAGTGCTCTGTGTCTAGCTAAAGGATTGTAAATGCACCAATCAGCACTCTGTAAAAATGCACCAATCAGCGCTCTGTGTCTAGCTAAAGGTTTGTAAACACATCAATCAGTACTCTGTAAAAACACACCAGTCTACGCTCCGTATCTAGCTACAGGATTGTAAATGCACCAATCAGCACTCTGTGTCTAGCTAAAGGATTGTGAATACACAAATCAGCATTCTGTAAAAGTGCACCAATCAGCGCTCTTTGTCTAGCTAAAGGTTTGTAAACACACCAATCAGCACTCTGTGAAAACACACCAGTCTACGCTCCGGATCTAGCTACAGGATTGTAAATGCACCAATCAGCACTCTGTGTTTAGCTAAAGGATTGTAAATGCACCAATCAGCACTCTGTAAAAACACACCAATCAGCACTCTGTGTCTTGCTAAATGATTGTAAATACACCAATCAGCACTCTGTAAAATGGGCCAATCAGCACTCTGTAAGATGGAGCAATCAGCAGGATGTGGGCTGGGCCAAATGAAGGAATAAAAGCTGGCCACCGGAGCCAGCAGCAGCAACCTGCTTGCACTCCCTTCCATGCTGTGGAAGTTTTGTTCTTTCGCTCTTCACAATAAATCTTGCTGCTGCTCACTCTTTGGGTCTGCACTACCTTTATGAGCTGTAACACTCACCATGAGGATCTGCGGCTTTATTCCTAAAGTCAGCGAGACCACGAACTCACCAACAGGAACGAACAACTCCAGACGAACCACCTTTAAGAATTGTAACACTCACTGCGGAGGTCTGCGGCTTCACTACTGAAGTCAGCGAGACCACGAACCCACCAGAGGGAAGAAACTCCAGATACATCTGAACATCTGAAGGAACAAACTCCGGACACACCATCTTTAAGAACTAACACTCACCGCGAGAGTCCGCGGCTTCATTCTTGAAGTTAGCGAGACCAAGAACCCACTGGAAGAAACCAATTCTGGGCACAATTCTAAAGAAAAAATACTAAACTGTTAATGTGGATGTTTTGTGTATAGGATATATTTAATATGTTCTGTTTCTATTTCAACTTTCAGTGATTGCTTTCATTTTTAAATTAAGAGAGCTTTACATGTAAGGAAGGTAGCAATTAAGAAGTTATATTATCATAAACACTGTAAAAAAATTAAACATTTAAAAATCTTTAATTATAGCATGTTATAAACTGTTTACTGCTCAGCCAATAATGTTGTATTAAATAAGACATTATTGAAATGTATGTTTATTTTCTCTAGGTAAAAGGGCTGCTGCTTACCAAACCAACTTGACACGTTCTGATTTGAAGATATAAGTAAAGCATCAATAGCCCTGAATTGGCAAAAATCTATGTCCTAGGTGAGTTTTAAGAGTCAGTTACTCCTTAATCTCCTAGAGGTTTCACATCAAGCAACTCTCCTCTCACCCCTGTTGTTTACATTAAGTCTGTGCTTTTAACTGCTCTCTATTTCTGGCCATGATTAATGACATTCTTAAACATTTCTCTTTTTCATTTTGCCACCATAAAAAGTAAATGTTTCTCTGTGTTCCAATTCCGTTCCCATCTTTTAGCTTTCCCCAAAACTATACTAAAAGTATTATTTCTAGACCTCCCTTTCTGCCATCTCCTTCAGACTGACTACTCTTTAGGATGGCTTGTCCAGCAAAAATACCGATTTTTTAAGAACGTCACATCGTGAATCACTTCCTCAGCTTGGTTTATAGCAGCCTAAAGAAAAATAATAATTCTCTAATTCCTCACCCCTAAGTCTCACTGTTTTAGTGCGTGTGGGCTGCTGTAACAAAATACCTTAGATTGGGTCATTTATAAAAAACAGAAATGTATTCCTCACAGTTCTGCAGGCTGGGAAGTATAAGGTCAAGGTGCCAGCAGATGTGGTGTTTGGTGAGGTCACTCTGCTGTGTATAGAACCTTCTATATGTCTTCACGTGGTGGAAAAAACAAGCATGCTCCATCAGGCCTTTTTGATGAGTGTGTTAATCCCATTCATAAGGGTGGAGTTCTCAACACCCAATCACCTCCAAAAAGTTGCAGCTGTTAATATCTTCACCTTGTAGGTTAGGCTTCAATATATAAATGTTGAGGGGAAACAAATATTCAGGCCACAACATTTTGCTCTTGGCCTCTCAAAAGTCATGTCCTTCTCACCTATAAAATATATTAATTCCATCCCAATACCCCCAAATATTTCACTTGTCCCAGCATCAACTCAACAGTCTAAAATCCAGAGTCTTATCCAAACATCATCCAAATCAGATATGGGTGAGACTCAAGGTATAATATATATCCTGAGACAAATTGCTTTCCAGCTGTGAATCCATGAAATCCGACAAGTTATTTGCTTTCAACACACAATGGTGGAACAGACATAAGATAAACATTCTCATTTTAAAAGGGAAAAACAGAAAAGAAGAAAGGAGTAACTGGTCCTAAATAAGTTCAAACCCCAACAAGCAAAGAACATTAAATCTTAAAGCTTGAGAAAAATATTTTTTGGCTCAGTGTTCTTGCCATTTGGACACACTGGGATGAGGTTTGGTCCCCAAGGCTTCGAGCAACTGACAGTGCAGCTCTTGTGGGTTAGATTACATGACTGTGGCTCTCTGTTACACACTGTTGACTCTACTGGTCTGGGTCTTGGGGTGGCCTCACCAAGCTCCACTGGGTATTGCTCTAGTTAGGGCCATGATGGCCCCACACTGAGTGATCTAGTGAATATTGCCCTTTAGAAGGCCTCTTCAAAAGGCAAAAATGACAAATATAATCTAATTGAACTAAAGAGCTTCTGCACAGCAAAAGAAACCATCATCAGCATCAACAGGCAACCTATAGAATGGGAGAAAATTTTGGCAATCTATCCATCTGACAAAGGGCTAATATCCAGAATCTACAAAGAACTTAAACAAATTTACAAGAAAAAAACAACCACTTCCAAAAGTGGATAAAGTATATGAACAGACACATCTCAAAAGAAGACATTTATGCAGCCAACAAACATATTTAAAAAAGCCATCACTGGTCATTAGCGAAATGCAAATCAGAACCACAATGAGATACCATCTCACAGTAGTTAGAATGGCAATCACTAAAAAGTCAGGAAACAATAGATGCTGGAGAGGACGTGGAGAAATAGGAACGCTTTTACACTGTTGGTGGGAGTGTAAATTATTTCAAGCATTGTGGAAGACAGTGTGGCAATTCCTCAAGGATACAGAACCAGAAATACCATTTGACCCAGTAATCCCAGTACTGGGTATATACCCACAGGATTATAAATCATTCTACTATAAAGACATGTGCACATGTATGTTTACTGCAGCACTGTTCACAATAGCAAAGACTTGGAACCAACCTTAATGCCCATCGATGATAGACTGGATAAAGAAAATGTGGCATATGTACATCATGGAATACTATGCAGCCATAAAAAAGGATGGGTTTATGTCCTTTGCAGGGACACGATTGAAGCTGGAAACCATCATTCTCAGCAAACTAACACAGGAACAGAAAACCAAACACTGCATGTTCTCACTCATAAGTGGTGTTGAACAATGAGAACACATGGACAGAGGGAGGGGAACATCACACACCGGGTTAGGGGAGGGATAGCAGCATTAGGAGAAATACCGAATGTAGATGGCAGGTTGATGAGCGCAGCAAACCACCATGGTACATGTATACCTATGTAACAAACCTCCACTTTCTGCACAAGTACCCCAGAACTTAAACTATAGTTACAAATAATTAAATGCACAAAGAAAAAAAAAGGCGGCCTCTTGTGGTGGCCATGCTCACAGTAGGTGAGAATTGATCTTCCTTACTCTATTAGTCCATTCTAATGCTGCTATAAAGACTGTCTGAGACTGTGCAATTTATAAAGGAAAGAGGTTTAATTGACTCACAGTTCTGCAGGCTGGAGAGGCTTCAGGAAACTTACAATCCTGGCAGAAGGGGAAGCAAACACATCCTTCTTCACATGATGGCAGGAAGGAGAATTGCTGAGAAAAGAGGGAAAATTTCTTATAAAACCAGCAAATCTCAGGAGAATTCACTCACTCACATAAGAACAACAACACAGGGGTAACCGCCCCCATGATTTAGTTACTTCCCATCAGGTCCCTCCCACAACCTGTGGGGATTGTGGGAACTATAATTGAAGATGAGATTTGGGTGGGGACACAGCCAAACCATATCACATACTCAGCCTATGATTCAAATGCCAATCTCTTCTAGAAACACCTTCGCAGACATACCCAGAAATAATTATTTGCCAACAATCTGAGTATCCCTTAACCCAGTTGATAACTAAAATTAACCATCACACTCCCCCCATACCCAGTACATCAAACTTCATAAAGACTGCATTGGAAATCAGATATTAGCACCCAAACTGGGTCGTAAGAGGGTTGGAAACTTACAGCTAAAATAAGAAAAAGAGACATTTTCTAATTATAACAGTTTCTTAGACTTTGACACCACTTGTGGCTGCACTAAAAACCAAAGAATTATCATTACTTGTCCTTAAAGAGACTTTTTATAATTTAAATATAAATCTTGAAGTGAACTTTAGAAATATGCTTTAGACTTTTAGTAAAGAAATCCAGCTAGTCATCAGTAATGGATAATTTGTATCATCTGTCAGAATGTTTGCATTGTCCTTAATATCTTAGTTGATTTATTTGTATATCATCCTTTTTGTCGCGCTATTTTATTTTTGATATATTGGGCATCTTAAACTGCAGTTTGAAGTATTGTTTCTTTTTGACAATGACTTTCTGAGGGAGCTAGGTCTATGTTTTAAAACGTGGGAAATGAAATGTCTGAGAGAAAATATGCCAGAATAGGCGACTCACGTTTAGACAGAGAAAAGTGTGAGTCAAGAGGTTAGGCAAATTTTATTAAGTAACTTAAAACTAGGAAATGAAGGTATAGCAATATAAAGCATAGCATTGTTCAACATTTAAATATGGAAAAAAAGATGTGTTCCAAAATACCTTTTAAAGACAATAGGATGGGCGGCCAAAATACAAGGAGAATTGAAAACAGATAATGCGGTTTTCGTACAATTTCCTTGTCTTTTATCATTGATGATCACAGGAAAAGGTCGTTTTAGAGAACTTCTGGATTTACTATAAACTTTCTGTGAAAGACATCACTTATACCTTTGATTTAATGCTGCTTGAATAAGATCACATTGCACCTGAAAAGTTACTATAAGCAAAAATGGTGCATTTTTTGAATAGCAAATACTGTTTCTTATGAGATAATAAGAATTCTATAGACTTTCTTACCTCATCAGATGTCTGCTGTTGGCTCTGCTTGCCAGACTTTTAGAGTTTACAGTGTTTAAATTTAGAAATGAGATTAGCCCTTAAGTTGGTAAAAATGTGTTCCTCCCTAACTTGAATTTTGCAATTTCTATTTTAACAGCTTTAGTGCTTAGTTTTTTAGTTATAATTTTTCTTGTGTCGCATGAGGAAAGATGTGAATCACAAATAATTAAATATTGATGTATTACTTTTTTAGGCTGCAAGAATCAGACTCACATAAAAGTTGTTTCAGTTGATAAGGATTTATTATCAGAGCATAACAAAAAGGAAAACATGGCTTTGACTGCCTCAAGTTGAAACTTGAAGGAAGTTCAGGAATATCATTTGGATACAAAGCAGTTCTCAAGTTGCAGCAGTATCCTCTGAGGCCACTGGATGATCTGGCCATCCTTTTGTTTCCTCAGCAGGCAGAGCACATTGCTTCCTGCTCCAGCTGTTACTTCTGCTGTTACCATGACTCAGAAGTCCTGTCTGCTTCCCACTGTAACTGTTCCTTCTGATACAGTAAATATCTCTCTCCATCTCTGTCTCTGGTTCTGTGCAGCTTTCTCTTTGGCATGGCTGCTGCTCAGCATCTGTTGCTAGTGTATCTGCCAGCTTTGGGCTCCCTCATTCACTTGTGTCCCATTCTCTGTGATCACCTCACACGGGCTAGGAGGATCTAAGTGTGTTCCAGTCAGGAGCCAAGATGGTACCGTGCTATCAAGCAGAGCTCTTCCATGGCAGCGCCTAGGCCATTGCTATGCCTGTAAACAATGGCCCTACAATTTTCTCTGATTTGCTCTTTTGTGACCAGGGTGGTGGTGGTGTGTACTAAAAGATTGTTGACATCTAAGAGCCCTTCAGTCTTCACTATTCTTAGAATGTCAGAAAATTCAGAATTGTATATCATCTTCAATTCCCAATAACTATATTGACACTTGATGTAAGGAGAAAAATAAATGGTATTTTCATAGTTTATTTTAAAAGAGCTGGATATATTATTTTTGTATCATAATTGCTACACTGTAGTATATTTTTATTTATTTTATATATTTTTATATCAAGTTGCATTTTCATTTTTTAATGTTTTAAGATAAATATGAATAGTTCTATGTGCAAATTTCCCAGAGCGGTATAGTTTTATAAGAGGATATCTAAATTAACTAATAAACATTAATATAACAAAAATTGATTCCAAAACATGTAAAAATTAATTTTGCTTAAGTAGCAATGTTTAAGAGTGAAAATTAATTTATGAATATATTTATTCAAATTATTAAATATACAAATATATATTAACTCATATACAATATACGTATACTTCATATATAAAAGTATAGAAGTAAATATATAACTAAATAAATATATTTATAATAATTTACTTAATTATTCAAATTTTTATTTGTCTAAAGGAGAGGACAAATCTTGCCATTACATCATACTCTATTACAGGGGTAGAACTCATGTGCTATGAAAGTATTATGTAATTGGTGTTTGTCAAAAGTGTATTCAAGCATCTTTTGTGAATGTTCAGTTTTCTCTGAAGGAAAATCTCCTATAAAATATATCGTACACTAATACACTTTACAATATTGTACAAAATGACGTTTCTCCAAAATCTGTTTATAAACGCTACTATCCAAAGAACCCAAATGTACATTTAAAAAGAAATGACACTTGGAGAAACAAACGTGTGTATGTTTATGTGTGTGTGTGTGTCATAACCCTATCACCATCATTTTTTCAGTGTTTCCAAATAAATTATCCAGAATTAAACCAATAAACCTTTTTAAGACAAACTTTTCTGAGCTTTTCTTCTCTAACCTATACCTATCATTTTCTCTCACCATTTCAGGCACTACCTTCTGGACTATCAGGGATTTTCTTCTTTGCTATAAGTCATTTATTATCATAGCTATGGTCATATAACCCCAAGTTCAGATTCGTTTCTAATACAGATTCTTCAATCTGTTGTGTCCCTTATTAGAGATCACTTAAAGATCTCAAGTTGCTCAGTGTCATATCCATATTGCTTATTCCTTAACTTTTGTCTTTACTATAAATCAATAAGGTTACTAGCCTTTTCATTACCAGCAGTCAAAAATTGTAGTTTCTTCCTTGCCCTCCTTTGCCTGTTTCCAGATTTTAAACAGCAACTTCAAGATCCCTTGTTTATCTGGAACTGTGGGCTAATGCATGCTGACTCCTTCCCTATTTAAATCAGAGTTTGGAAAACTGTCCTAAGATCTATCCTTTCCTGATCTTATCTACTGAGCAGTACTTCTGAATATGCATTACCTGCTTACAGAATAGAATTCCCTGTCAAATAGTATTCTGTTTCATCAATTCTATCCTTCCCTGAAATGCTAAATACTAGTTTATATTCTTTTCTGGTCTCTTTTATCTTCTCTTTAGATTTCTTCCTTTTTGTTAGCTGAGATTATTCCATATAGAACCTGCGTCACTTCAACATTACTTGAGCTTTGGTTTAATTAAATCATTTAAGGATTTTAATAATAGGTTGCTAAGGTAGGTGCCCTCTATTTTAATAGGTATTGTTCGCAGTCTACACACAAAATATTCAGTCACTTTTCTTGATAATAACTAGCATAGTTCCTTAGATCCATAGATCAATGAGTGTTCATATCTCTATCACAATCATAAATTTAAATTAGTCGAAATCAAATCATTCTCATTGCTTTGGCAAATGATGAATTTGGAATAATTTGTTGACACATTTTCAGCCAAATAAATGTGTGGAGATGTTTCTGGAGACAGAGGTTTGGGGTGCAATGTGTGGTTACCTAACACTTACAAAATAGACAAAAATAAGTTACATTGTCTTTTTTCTGGATGTGGTCACAGTTGATTGTAATATCTAAAATTACAATCTTTGTCTACTGACGATTAGAAGAATAACCAAAGATGGATACCAACTAAGTGAGAAGGAAGATGGGAAAGGAAGGTATAACCTGGGGAGGAAGAAGCTGAAACTAAACGTAAATAAAAAATAGATACATGATTTTAAAGACACACTCTAGTAATCAAAAACCCTAGACAAATTATTTATGAAAAGAAATGTTATGGAATATCTCAGGGTTTCTAATTATTTTATCTGCTATTTAGAAACAATATTCAGCATTAATACATGCATTAAAACTGAGATCAGTTGACCTTAGTTCTTTTCCATTTTAACATCTAAAATGTACTGCTACTCCCTGATTCTAAAATTATACTATACTGTTTTATGGAAAAAAAAACTTCTAAAATTATTTATGTAATAACCAGCTGTGGAATTTTCCTGCACATTTTAGATTTAACAGAAGCCCCTTTATACAAAATAATTGGGTATAATTCTTGCCTGGTTAATCAATACTATTTATCAAGGTGAGAATTATAAAATGTCACATAAATATGTAATATTTTAATTGAACATAAAGAGCAATTTGACAATCATTTAATACAGGGCTCTAATATTTTCTTTTTCTCTAATTATGATAATCTGCACTATTAAATATACTGTGTACAATATTCAGTTTCAATTTCCTTCATTATCAATAAGAATGTAATGTTATCCTCCTAAATATTACATTCTTACCTATCCCAATTTTGACTTGGTTCATAGCTAATAAACTAATTTGTTGATACTGTTCTTAAAACTACTTGCTTTATCAATCTCCAATTGGACTCTTGTTTAGTTTAGTTTTGTTTTTATAATGAGTTGTGACAGTGATAAAGTTTTATAGTGACAGTAATAAAAGTGAGTTGTCAATATGTCACGGGCTTTAGTCTGTATGTTTTCAGGGGCAAGTGTAGTATGGCAATTATTCTGGTGAGTTTATTAAATAGATACTAGTTAAGAAGATTTACTGTAGTTTTTATTTTATGTATATCTTATATAAACAAAATACAAATGAATAACGGATTATCTAGAGTTCTTAAAAGTAACTTACCATTAAAGATATTTAAATACTATTTTTCTAATGGTTAAATATTACCTATGTTTTCTTCCAAATTTATGCAGAAATAATTTGGGGTTTGTTGGCTAAAAAGAGCACACTTTTTGTTTACGCAGAATAAAGATACAATTTTTGATTTATAAACATCACCTGAATATTATAAAATTATGACATGAGAGTTCAATATAAAAACTGCAAACATTCCAATGCTACCATTATTAGATGGGATTAAAGTTGTTATTGTGAGTTACTTGTTTGTCTTAGTATTTATACATTTGCAGATTTCTTATGTTTTTCCTTCTCTTTCCTTCCTCTTTCTCTTTCTTTAATGCCAATTTATAGAATGCAATGTTCAGTTCATTATTTTGATTTTTGCCTGCTGTTATAAGATTAATTCCAAAAAATTATAAATGTACATATTCTAGGGACCAGAATATGGGTAATGAAAAATAAAATTAAATAAAACTGTTGGATGCTTTATTCTTTCTTTAGGCTGCTATATTCCAGAACTTTCCAAGTATTGAGTTGACACACATAATTATTTCATGTAATTTTTAACTTCATATTTTTTCAAAAAGTAGCCTATGGCTATGAAGTATTTTACTATGTGCTAGATACAGTTCCAAGGAGCTTAAATATATTAAAATTTTAATAGTTTCAACATTGACATGTCATTTAGGTATTATTTTTATCTTTATTTTACAGATATGCAAATTTAGGCAAAGAGGGGTTGACTTACTTGGTCAAGCAGCAAAAAAAAAGGTGGAGTCATGGCTCATTCTCAGCTAGTCTGTCTTTAGAATCTGTACTGACTCACTACGCTAAGTATTAAAAATACATATGAAAATAAAAGGAATCAATATAATTTTGATATTTGGCAAATTAAAATAGTTTTGAAGCTTAAATCCATTTTTATATTTGCATGCATAGGTGAAGAAAATATCAATATTTTCAAATTTTTCTTCCTCCCTCTTCCATTGTCTCCCTGAAGCTGCTATGCAAAAAGAATTCATGTGATGAGAAAAAGAATTATAAAAAATAATGGTAAGTTACTGTTACAATCTTGAAATTTCAGAAAATGTAAGAGAAAAAGAAAGCCTTAAAAACCCATGTTGTTTTACTTAGAAATTGTACTGAATGAACAGAATCTATCAGAACAGGAATTCAAAAAATACTCCTAAAAGTAGAAAAACAAAAATATTCTAATAGTCTCAAAGTAGGCCTACATTTTTGGCAACTATAAAATCGTCAAACTCTAGTTGAGTACATACAGCACACTCTCAGATATGACGTGCTGATTACAACATTTAGATGTTTATGGCTAGCTTCACAAAAAACTTAGTTATGTGTTTGTCTTCTCAGCAGAAGAACTATTTGGAAAATTGCATTTAAAATTTATCAGCAATATGTTATTGAACACTATTAATCATGTAAATTTCAGTTATCCTGAATTTTAGTAATAAAAATCTTCCATTGATTAGAAATCTGCTATATCTCTTAAGAGAAACAAAAATAAAGCAAGACAATAACCTCATAGTAGTAGAGTTTTAGCTTAAAAATGAAATTCAACAAGATTATATTGTTAGTGAACAAAGACATAAAATTCATAAGCCCTCTGTGATTGCCCTGGTATTACTACTTGGGAGTGGCTTTTTTTACATTTGCACTTACAGATTCCTCATCCATAATGTGTGGATATTCATACAGAGAGAAATTATTTCCCAACCTTTTTAAATGTGTAAAAAATATTAAACATATGTTCATAGAGCCTTATTATTAAAAAACAGCTACATTTGTCTCTAAAATGTTCTAATTAAATGAAAAATACAGAAATGTGAATTCCATAGTAGGATTTTCACTGATTATCCTATTGTCAATAAACACATATTTGTATAAAACTTTGTAAATATTGGTCAAATATTTTCAGCAAATGAAGTATTACCTCAAATAATTTAAACATACAAATCAATTATGTAAACACCAACTTCTACTACTTTTGTTAATCAGTATTTGGCTTAATCCTTGATGTTAAATAATTTTTCATTATAAGAAATATTTCAATTTAATTCATGTAATTATTTAATTATATCGACAAGGCATAAGGCCAATCAGCACTTTGATAATCACTCTACTTAACAATTACATATTCAATTTATTGTTTGTATCAGAAGGAAATTAGAAGCATAAGGAGAGATTTGGCAACTTCTTCTAAATAGAGAAAGAAATGGGAATCAAGTATTTTCCGAATATATTGGACATTCTTCTAAGTACCAGGATATGGAGAAAACAGAATTATGGAACTACTAAAAATCTTAATATTCATAAAAATCTGATTATTCATTACAGGAGTTAGTCACTCCAAATTCTATCTGATTTCATCAATCACATAAATGAATGTTTAACCTTGCAATATTAACAGGATTTTGTGGTTCAGAACAATGGAGATAATAGCACTTTTCTGTTTTGTGTGGGTTAGACTGTACTTGTGTTGTCTTTTGTTTTCATTGTCTTACTTTAAGACGAGTAATGATAAACTAAAGCATGCTCAGAGAGAGCAACTATGTTAATATGGGGACATGAATTTACACCACCATGTATGATGGACACACTTATATGGGAAAAAGATGTTTATTTTCTATGTGGCGCCAGAATTGTTTACAAGGTAACTTGTGAGAATGACTTTCACATAGGACATCTTACACTTTTTAAAGAAAAAAAACAGTTCCTTATCTGTTGTTGTTGAAATGAGTTTATGCAGTAGAAACAACTATATGAAACCCAGCACTGATGTCAGCTACTAAACTCCATCATGGGCTTCCAGAGGACGTTATAGGACCTATCTCTTTGTTGGCTCATGAAAACTAATTTGGGGAAGAAATAAACTAGGGGCATATGGATTTGAACAATAAATTCTTAATAAAAGAGCACATGAGCTTGAGGAAATAGTTTGCTTGAGCCAGCTGTTTTGTGAAAGAAAGCTGAAGTTCTGAACCAAAGCATTTAATGACTACATAAACAATAGAGCTGAAAATGTCTGTTAAGCCAAACCTTCACCCAAGAAACAGGGTGTAGAAAAAGGTTATGACGCTTTCCACTACTGTTAAGCAAAGCCCTGCTCAGTCAACCATTCCATTTGCCCCCTCATTGAAAAACCACTGTGTTAGGTCAGTTCCGATCCAATTATACTGAAGTGTTTGAGTTTAGGTTGATGCTAATTCATGAGAATGGAGAGGGGACGCAGTACTTGTCTATAAGCCAGTGGTTTCATTTTCTAAATTTTCATTTTCTAAATTCTAAATCATGTGAAACAAATTCATTAAATACATAATAACTTGCATCGTAGACTTTAAGAGACACATTTTAAGAATGAAGTAGGTACTTGTGTGATTTTTATGCACCACTTCAAAATCCTCTGTCCTCACCTTTTGCTTCAGCCACTGATAAAACCATTAGTTTCACACAGCCTTTGCAGACAAAACCAAATAGCACCTCTGTTAAGGCCAACATTGCCTTGAGACTTGTGATCTTGACATATAGATATCTTGAGAACTGTTCTACAATTGATCTGATGTAACCTAGAAATGAGCCAGCAATTAATTCTGTAAGGTTATCCTTAAGAAGGTGAAAAGGAGCCAGTGATAAATGTTTTTCCCCTCCATGCTAAACAGCCTATTCTAAGACACATTTTATACAATTCCCCAGAAATTCACCAAGGATCCAGCATCGGTCATTCATTTTAGGGGTCAACTGAAATGGTGCATGCTTGTATTGACTTTCTTCTTCCCTGTTTTCTTCCCTAGAACCTTTCCCCTTTCTCCCTAAAATTTTGTCCAATATTATTTGCTTATATGAAAGTTTTTGTCTCATGCTCTGTTTCAGGGAACTAAGGCTAAGTAAGATAATATCTTTCTAACTGAGATGGTTTAGCTAGAATGGATTAAAGCAAAAAGCATCGATTACTCCCAAACTTGAGTATCAGGTTAAGTTCTGACAGTTTGTAACTTTGGTTTTTCTATGTTCGTATGTGGAATAGACTCAATCATATGTGCCTTATAAATTTTATGTGTAGGAGACCTGAAAAGCCAGACAGATAACATATGGTAATCAGTGTATAAAAAAGACATGGATAAGAATAAAAGACACCTATAACTCTGAATTTCTAAGGTATTTATGCCTAAAGAAAAAAATAATTTGCCATTGAAACTTCACATACCTCATTCAGGGTTTTATGCAAACTACTTTATACTCTTAGAAATTAAGATCACAACACTGATATCCCCATTTTCAATGGTAGATCCACCTGCAGACCCTATTTGCCTGAGTATCACCAATGGAGACTCAGTTGGAAATGCAGAAATCCCCCACCTTCTGCATTGATCTCGCTGGGAGCTGCAGACTAGAACTGTTCCTATTTGGCCATCTTGCCAGCCACCAATCATCTATATTATTATTTTGTTGTTGCTGAGACAGGGTCTCACTATGTCGCTCAGGCTGGAGTGCAATAGCAGGACCTTGGCTCACTGCAGCCTCAGCCTCCAACCCTCAGGAGATCCTCCCATCTCAACCTCTCAAGTAACTGAGAAGATAGGCACATGCCATGGTGCCTAGCTAATTTTTGTGGTTTTTGTAGAGACAGAGCTTTGCCATGTTGCCCAGGCTGGTCTCAAACTCCTGGGCTTAAGCAGTCTACCCATTTCAGCCTCCCAAAGTAGTAGGATTACAGGTTATATTCTTACTCTTTATGCAGAACTTTTGAGACAGCTTAAAGCAAAAGTGGATTCAATTAATATAAATAGAAGTAGCAAATCAGAAAAAAAGAAAAGTTACCATGTCTGAGTTTCACATTTGTCTTTGATCTTCTTAGAGGAAAGAAAAATTAAAAAGGAATCCTATCATTTATAGGTTTCATTTGATCATAAAAGAGAAAGAAGTCTAGTGTTAAGAAATACAATGCTTTTTTAAGAACTTCAAAATACTATAAAATAAAAATGTCACCAAAATTTTACGTAGCAATCATTGAATGAAATAATATCTTCTAAAATAGCTTTACAATAATTGAAGTGATACATACTGAATTCCCATCTAGTATAATATCCCTTAACTAAGAGAATTAAACATATCTCAACCCAGGTGAAATTGTGATGAATTAAATGAATGTAGCCAAATGATCCATGCATATATTGTAATTAAATGCATATGTACAAATGAGATATATGTCACAGATTTTAGCTGCTTTGTTCAAGAGCATATTGGAAATAATTTATGTACATACTTTATATTCTCATTCTTTACAATATTTTAAATATTCTGAGTCTCTTAGGTAATCGTATTCATTCCCATTCAGGTTTGGTCAGAAATAGGATATCTGGCAATTCCAGATATTATGGAGTGTTATTTTGTGTTTTTAATAAGGGTATACACACGCTTTGGAAACCAGATGGGCAAATGACAATGCTGGCATTAGAAGCCCACCCAGGATTCTCAACTAAATGAGAAACTACTGCCAGTTGTCCAGAATAGTAGCTCCAGAGTAAAACAACAAAACAATGTTTTTCAAGGGACTCCTTTCGATCTACTCAAACAGGAAAACTTGCATGCTTCTCATAATTCTTGTATCATGAAAAACATAATTTCATCTAAGAAAATGTCAAAGGGGAGCATCCAATTCAGCAAATACATATAAATCTTACTTTCTATAGCACACTGTACTCAGTGCTTAGAAAGCTCAGGGTTTGGAGGCAACACACAGACAGCCACAGCAACAGTACAGATTGTAATGTTAGAAAATACAGAGTGGTGTGCTAGCACAAATGAAAGAAGACAAATTTAATGTCTTCATTAATGTCTTAAATATTTATATGCTTTATAAGAGTGTAAGAAACACAAATAAGAAAAACAAGTATAAACAACTAAAATTATATAATATTCTATAATACTAACAATCTTTTTCAAGATATAACACATCAAGACTTTATAATATAACCATTAGAATCATTTATTCCCTTACTGCCAATAAAAGGAAGACAAAGCGATATCATTTCTTCACCTCCTGCATAACTAATTCACTTCTCTGAGATAGTTGTCAAAATGTGTTTTCTGAGTTCTTCCAGACTACAACACACCCTTGCACTCCTTGTCCAGCCTCATCCCATTCATCTTTCATGATTACTTATAGCACTAATCACCTATCAGATATTATATTACACACCTGTTTATTCTGTATTATACTACTACAAGATAAGCTCAAAAAGCAGACAGTTTTTTTCCAATGCTAGAAGAATGTCTGGCATTTATTAGTTGCTCAATAAGAATTTAGTCAATGAATAAATTAATGCACTATCTGACCTAATTTTGTCTTAGATTGCTTTTGAAAAAGAAAACCAATGTTCATTATATAACAAAAATTTTGTCAGTAAACATATATTCCACTATGTAAAGAATTAATGTATAGAAATAATCATAAATTCAGAATTTAACATAGTGAACTAAGTCTATTTTGAAATAAAATCACAAATTAAGATAGAATAGACAAACATATTTTTACTGGAGTTTACTAAACTATTTTTATGAAGGCATGATTCAATAAAAGATATTGCAACTTGAAGGCCTTGAGTCTTGATAGAATAATGAGAATAAGAGATGACCAGATTTGTTAAAAGAGTTGCTTAGGCAGATAAATTTAGTTAAGAACATCCAACAGATCCTTCAATCAGTTAGGGCTCAGATGAGGCATAGCTTTGTTAGTTGCTGAGAACTATATCAGGTAAATCAGAAAATCTCCTTGTCCTTAAAGTAGGGCATTATATTAAATATAATTTTAATTTAATGTTCATTCCTCAAGCATAAACAGTATAAAATTAAATCTAATCTATGAGATAAGCTGTAATTAAAGCCTTTTCAGAGTGCCCAGACTTCTAGTCAATTCATATTTGAAAGTTATTGTGAAAAATGTTCTAAGACACAGTGATATCCAAAGTGAAGACAGTGGTGGTAGAAATGGAGCCTAACCAGACATAAGTGAAAGATAATTCTGAGCAATTGGCATAGATGACCAACTTGTTGCTACTAAGAGAAAAAGCAGTTCTTGTGACTTCAAGAGCTCTTTGACAACTAAATGGGTAGTGTGATGCTACCAATATAAATACAAACTCAAAATAGAATATGCAGTGGAGGTAGGTAATTAGTTTCATCTTCCTTTTACTGAGGTTAAGGCACTGTTTTCAATTGGGGATATGTACTGGATTAACTTTAAAACTCGTATTCAAATTTAGTAAGGAAGGAGTTCATAGAAATATACCTTCTTGGGATTTTTATTTTTCATAATGAAATACAATCATTCAACAATCATTCAAATTTACACAAGTGAAGTTGACACGGAGAGGACAAAAATTGCATGCCAAACGATGTCCCAACTTTTGGTACCTCATTCCTGATATCCAACTTTATTTCAATGCTACTAAATACTCAAATAGACAATTCTGATAAAACTTAAGAAGAGAGATCGAAGTTCTATTAGTTACTATATCAAATTCTACTTACAAAAAATATTTTTAAAAATTAGTTCAATTTTTCACACACAAGATATCTGCTGCACCCCAATAGTACTTAATTTTCACTACTGATTCCTATCAATGTCATGAAAAAAGTATAGTGAATAATTGAGAATTGGTAAAGATGTACCTCAAGCAGATTTGGTAAATAGATATTGATTAGAGGTCCAAACAGTAACAGGTGAAGAGGATGAGATATAAACTCAAATGTAAATATTTTTGTAGCAAATTTATGTAGGTTTTTTTGTGGGAGAAGGGAGCAGGTCTATTTTTCTGTTGAGGTCATTGTGACTGGCCTTAAGTAATTGTTTTATTTAAACTTGACATTGATTTACATGAATTCATATAGCTATAGTATTGCAGATGTTATAACTTCTTTTGTTAGGAACCATGATTGAAAGATATAACAAGACATTTAAAGTAATCCATGTAATTTTAATTCCCTAAAGTTTAAATATTAGTCAAAGAAATAAAAATAAAATAAATTTGCTTTAAATTTTATATTTATTTTTAAAATGGAGTTTTCCTCTTGTTGTGCAGGCTGGAGTGCAATGGCACAATCTTGGCTCACTGCAACCTATGCCTCCCAGGTTCAAGTGATTCTCCTAATTCGGCCTCCCAAGTAGCTGGGATTATACAGGCACCCCCCCACCATACCTGGTTAATATAAATTTGCAACATTAGAGATACATGTCATTAATCTACACTGTACACTTTAACCAAACAGAATAGCAAGATGTTCACTGCAATTGATCTCTTGGTTAAAAAAAAATCTTTATATTTTTATAGATATTAAATAAATGGCCAACATGATACACTTTGTGTTCAAGTGAGACTGTCTCATTCTCTGCTTATGAATACTGCTGGTGTTCTTCCTATGTTTGCTTCAGCCAGATGCCAACATGGGGCTCTCACGCTTTGTAGTTCTCCTATACATGTCATTTTTCAGCCAATTGTTTCTTTAAAAAGAGTAAAACAGTAAGTTACCATTTTAAGGTCTACTTTTTACATGTAAAGGATGGAAAATTCTGATAAATGTAGGTCTTTATTGAGAACGATAAACAATGACCAGGAAAATTCTATACTTCCACACAACTATATCCATAGGTGTCCCTAAACGGGTTGGCTGTAGGTTGCTTCAAAGTACTGATGATTAAAAGAGAGCTTTCACATCGTGTGAAATTGTTATGATCAACTTTCTCTGTCATAAATATAATTTGTATTATACCATAAAATATCTAGATAGTATATCTATTTAACAGTATAAACCAGCTACGAAGAATGATGTAAGATTTTTAGCTGGGCATGGTGGTGGGCTCATGTAATCCCAGCTACTCAGGAGGCTGGGGAAGGAGAACCCACCAGTTGAACCTGGGAGGTGGAGGTTGCTGTGAGCGAAGATCGCACTGCTGCACTCCAGCCTGGGGGACAAAGCGAGACTCTAGCCCCCCCCCCCAAAAAAAGTAAGATTTTATTAGAGAACACCTCTTTCCTTGGATTGATACAGAAGATTAATTATTTCATACTTTGGTAAAGTTTTTCTATAATTTGAAAATACATAACTAAACCACAAATCTTTCTATGACACCTATAAAAATATTTTTTCAACATTAAGATGTCTTTTTTTGAAAAAGTTTGACAAATGTCAGTATTTTAGAGAATACTGAAAGACATTATCTTTTTATTCCTCAATTATGACAAATGTTTTAAAACCTAGAAGATTATTCAAAGTTTATAATATAAACACAAATATGTCATTATATTGGAAGAAATTGGCTCTGAAAAAAAATTTTTGCCTTGATTCTTCCATAGTTTTAGAAATCAAGTTACTAAGGGAAAAAAATCAATAGGTTAAGATTATTCTTTTAATTAAATAGCCATGAATAAATGAAAAAATATATATTGGTTTTCAATAAGGAGTAAAAATATTTAATCTAGAATATATGTGAATAACAAATTCATAGAATTAAACACTAATAGAAATAGCCAATTATACACATTCCCTTTAAATTTTCGAGATCTGAGATCCAGAATGATTTTTTTGTTTGTTTGTTTTTGAAATGTATCACAAAGTTTATTAGAACAGGATTGGTAATTATATTGTCTCACTCAAATTATGATGAAATATCTACCATCAAATTCATCACATGTAATAATGCCAAAAAGTGTAGGGATCCATAATCTTGGAAAATGTAACCTTCTATCATTTTCTTCTGGAAAATAACCATGGGACCTCATCTTCTGTGGCTTCTGCCAGTGAAACATACTTTCAGAATTGTTTTGTGAGGACTGTTGATAGTTACTCCCATTAGCAAAATAAATAAATAAATAAATAAACAAACAAACAAACAAACAAAAATCATTGCTTCAACATTCCCATGAGCTTTTTTGTTATTGTTCTTGCATATTTGAATGTGTTTTGGTTTTGGGGTGTGTCTACATTATCATGGAATTGGGAAATTTACTTGGACAAGATGAAGAACAATGCTAATCAATTTAGTAATTACAGAAGGAAATAAAAAACAAGAAGAGATGAGTCAATATGTAGTTACAGATTTGTGTTTATAAGAAATAAATCACTAAAAGGTACAAATAAACTTTATTAATATTTTAAATAGAGTATATCTTCATGTTTGGGATAAGTTTGGGTTTTGTAGATCATTAGGTCAATTTTCTGTCTTAAGCACAAGTTAACAAAGTATACATTCAGAGTAAAAAGACATTCTTCTCCCTCCCTTTCACTGGAATATCCAGGTTTCAACATTCAGGTGGATCACGTCCAGGCGCGGTGGCTCACGCCTGTAATCCCAGCACTTTGGGAGGCCAAGGCGGGCAGATCACAAGGTCAGGAGATCGAGACCATCCTGGCTAACATGGTGAAACCCCGTCTCTTTCTACTAAAAATACAAAAAGATTAGCCAGGCATGGTGGTGGGTACCTACAGTCCCAGCTACTTGGGAATTTGAGTCAAGAGAATGGCGTGAACCCAGGAGGCAGAGCTTGCAGTAAGCCGAGATTGCTCCACTGTACTCCAGCCTGGGTGACACAGGGAGACTCTGTCTCAAAGAAAAAAAAAAAAAAAAATTCAGGAGGATGACCATCTGTAGCCAGGCATGCTGCCCTGTGGGGTTTGCAGCCTTCACAAATGCTTTATGGGAGAAAAGGATATGAAAATAGTTTGCTTTCATTTGCTCATCTCTATACATTTCTCTTAGACTATAATATCTCTGCAAATATTTATCCACCTTTGCAGATTTGTAACTGTAAATATGAAACCACCTTTGCAGAACTGTAACAGAAAATTATGACAGTGAAAGAGATATGCCCTAACCAACTCCATCTTGTTTTTAACTTCCGAGCTGTCCTTGCCCATTCAAAGGCCAAACTTTGAATGAAACTTAGTTTATAGTTTAACTTTGAAACCAAGACAATGACAGCCGTTTCTCAAAAAATAAGAATGAACGAACGAACAAACAAAAAAACCTTCTCGCCTGAGGACTAAACTGCCTTTGTAGGACTAACAAATTAGACACAATATTAGAAATTACGGTTTAGGAGTCACGTAACTGGAGGCTACATGATTCTGACCTTTCCCAAATTGTTCCTGAGGATAAGGTCAATATTGTAAAACCTAAGGTCAGCACTTGAGATACGTTGAAGACCCTGCACTTGATGGGTTAGCTGGCACCACCCAGATCAATAAACTGGTTTGCCTTGTGACCCCAACCCAGGACCTGGCTCAGTGCAAGAGGACCACTTTGACTCGCTATGATTTCATTTCCAACCCAACCAACAAGCACTCCTGACTCACTGCCCCCCCTATCCATCAAATAATACTTAAAAACTCTAGTCCTTGAGTTTTCAGAGACTGATTTGAATAATAACAAAACTCCAGTCTCCCATACAGTCTCCAGTCTCTGCTTTCTGTGAATTAACCTATTTCTCTATTGCAATTCTTGTCTTGATAAATCAGCTCTGTCTAGGCAATGCCCAAGGTGAACCTGTTGGGTAGTTACATTTCCTCAAATATTTATCTACTGTGTTCTTGACTGAAATGTCTACATATATTTGTGAAAATATGTGTGTAAAATTATGAAAAACATACTTTAGGAACGATGGTTTTTGAAAAGCAATACTTACCTTTCATTATGTTCTTGCCTGTGCCTCACCTTCTGAAGGATGATGTCATAGAAAAGCAGGAAGCCAGTAAGACTTCTGCATCTAGATCACTGATACCTATGTTACCGGAGGAAAAAAATGCTCACGTGTGAAGATCATCTTTCACTAGAATTAAATCAATACAAGAATGTTTACATTGCATGATTGTTGTCACCACTGTATAAAATATGGCTTGTTATGCAACTGACACAGTGCCTGATACCTTGTCCGTTACAAGGCATTCCAGTTTTTACTCTGCTCTCTTTCACTTCATCTTATTCCTATAAGCAGAAGAGTCAAATGAACAACAGAGTGTGGCAGCTTCATGTTTTGGGATGCTCCCAGGGTAGGAAGAAACTGGCCAGTGTCACATCAGCTTAATCTATGTGTGACAGTATCTCAGTGATCAATCCTATTAGAGTGTAAGTAGAGGTAGGGTACGCATGGTTTGCTGTAATACTGTTTAAGGAATAATAAAGTTCCCTTTTAAAATCAGGAACTTAACAGAAACAAAAAGGAACTTGAGTTTGAAAATCAGGAGGAAGTGAGGACATTCTGGGAGATAAAAAAGACAGACTACAAAAAAATCACCATGGAATTTCTAGGAAAAAGAAATAGAAATATCTTATTGTCCTTATTTTACAGAGATTTTTGGGCCATAGTTTGATGAAGCAAATCAATAGAGTTGGTCCCACCAGGATGCGTGCCATGTGACTTTTGGGGTCACTCAAACTATTTTACTTTTTTGTTGTGGAAGACAAATATGGTTTTGTTGCAGGAAAAAACAAGTTCATTTTCCTGCTGTGCAGCAACAGACTGATTACATTGAGACAGCAGGGTTTGCAGCAGAGAAAGAGTTTAATGATCACAATACAGCGAGTGAGGAGATGAAAGGAGACTCTCAAATCCATCTCTCTGAGGAGTTCAGGCTGCAGTCTTTAAAGGGATTAGAGAGGGCAAAAAACTGGAGGATTGAGATAGTCAATTGGTTAGGGTCAAGGGGATAAAATCATCAGGGGTGTGGAAACTGCATTTTTTGATGAGTCAGCTTCTTGTGGAGTCCTTCAGACCTGCTGATGTCAGTGGGGTGTGTCAGTCCAGCTGACCTCAGTGGGGTTCCTCAGAACCGCTGAGTTAGTAATTTTATCAGTGTGCAAGACCTAAAGAAATATCTCAAAGGGAAAACAATGTTTCATCAGATTGGTGCAAAAGTAGTTGTGGTTGTTGCTAAAGGTGATTGGAAAAAGCATAATTTTGCACCAACCTAATGTTTACATTATCTATCAAAGAGTTAAGGGGAACTATGATCTTGTAACAGGGTCTACATGATTCTAAGATAATAGATACCAAACAACTGGGAGAAAGCAGGTGAGAGAGTTAACTGACTTAATCAAAAATACTGAATGTACTGTAGCTTTGATTTATTTTGTCTCTCCCTGTCTCTTCCCTGATTAATTCTCTAAAGTTTGTAGGAGTGGTTTCAGCTTTCTTCTTGTAAATACAAGAATTTGGGTTTGGAATATTGGGAATATCCCTCACATGGCCAGGATAACATGTCTAATTTTTTATATAATATATGCTAAAAGCAAATCAGTTAATGTGCTAGACAGAAAAATAAGATACAATCTGAATAATGCCTATCAAAATACAATTATTCTTTAAGAATATTAATACAATTTCTGATAATTGTTCTCAAATACATAATTTTCTTTTCTTATGAAAGCATATTTTTGTAGTGATTGTTATTTTGGCCAACTTGATAAAACATTTTATTTCTAATAGCTTGCATATTGGTTTTTAAGTTTTTCCAATATTTTTATGTACATATTTATATCTTCCCTTTTCAATCTTTGTACATTTTTTTCTTGTTTACCTTAGTTTAATTAGTACTTAGAGAAAGTATTTCTTAAACATGATTAAATATGCTATTTATATTTTGAATAAAAACCCATACATTTCCATATTTATACTATTATCTCTGGAATATGCATAATAGATATTTGTGACTCATTTGGTCAGTTTTAAAACTTATTTGGTTGCTTTAAAATCTCTTATTTTCAAGATATGATAGCCATATTATATTACAAAAAACCACTATATGAATATCGTTGACTTTAAGTATGTAATAAAATTGGAATTTCAAATGCACAATTGTGTCTGAGTGACAAATATATAAGGGTATATTTTAAAAATTCTAAAACATGTTCTTACTATCCCTATATTTGGGATTTTCTTCTTAATTGGAAGTAAGATACTAATTTATACAACTGTCTTGTAGGTTAAAGGTTGTGACTTTTATATTTTTATGTAATTGTGTTTACTGACAAATAATTATAAATAACATTTATGGGGTACATTTTGATGTTTTAATTTATGTGACAAATAATTATAAATAACATTTATGGGGTACATTTTGATGTTTTAATTTATGTGTATGTTGCAGAAAGATTCAATCAAGCTATCAACACTTCTATCACCTCAATTTATCACTTTTTTGTGGTAAAAATGAAAACAATCTATTCTTTTAGCAATTCTGAAATACACATTATTGTTAACTGTGATGACTGTGCAGTCAATGGATCACTAAAAATTGTTCCTCCAGTCTAACTGAAACTATTATTTGATCAATATTTCCCCTTGCTCCATCACTCTCTCCATTCTCCACCAGCCTCTGGTAACCACCATTCCATTCTCTGCTTCTATGAGGTTGACTATTTTATATTCCACATATAAGTGAAATAGTGTGAAATTTTTCTGTGCTTGGCATATTTCACTTGTCATAATGTCCCCCGGTTCCATCATGTTGTCTTGAATGACAGAATTTCCTTCTTTTAAGGCTGTATAGTATTCCACTGTGTATAGCTAATATTCTTTATTAATTTTTTCACTGAGAGACACTTAGGTTGGTTCCATATTTTGGCTACTGTGAATAACGCTGAAGTGAACTTAAGATTTTAATGTACTGATTTCAATTTCCTCTGGCTACATATCCAGAAGTAGGATTGCTGAATCATATAGTAATTACATATTTCGTTTTGAGGAAACTGCATACTCTTTTCCAAAATGGCTGTACTAATCTAAATTCCCGTCAACAACGTACGAGGTTTCTCTTTTCTCCATACCTTTACCAACACTGGTTATCTTTCATCTTTTTGATAATAGCCATTCTAACAGGTAGGAGGTAGTATTTCATTGTGGTTTTAATTTGCATTTTCTCAATGATTAAGCACAACTTTAACAATATGCTTTTTGAAAAAATAATTTTAAAGTGAAAGTGTAAATGATTTTAAGTAAACATTATTATTTTTCAATTAGTAAGTTTATTTACCATGAAGAATGTTTATTATTATATATAATTAGAATAATACTGTAGTGTTTCTAATACATTTGTGTGAGTTAGACTTAAGAAATTTTCACTTCCCTAAAAGAATTACATTGATAACACAACAAAAACTTATGTAAAACCTCTGAGTAAACTCACATGCTTGCCAGTGATTCAATATAAAAACCACATTAATGCCATATATAGTCAGGTGGCTAAAAACAAAAGCTCTCATATCCTTTAAATCTATTTCGGTTGTATAAGTTCAAGTGCAGTCATGGTTGTTGTTTGATTCTCCTCCAGTTTCAAACAACTTACACTATCCACAGATTTCCTTATGTAAAAGAGAAATGAGGTTTCCATAAGTATGGCAATGAAAATCTCATTCACATGCTCCATATAAAAAGGCAAATAATTTCCAGAAGTTATGGCAACCATGTTTTCATTTGAATATCAAAATGATCTAAAAATGTTTCTTTCAAATATGAAAGTTTATATTAAATCCATATATTACTACTAGATATAAAGTTCTAGATCATTTGATACCTCACTGTTAAAAGAATAACCATGCAGTAATTCTTTGACATAATACAAATGTGCAAATATATATTTTCACAAGTGGCATATGACATATGCCATGTCATATAACCCATGTTATCTTATATGTAATTTGTGCAAATATGTAAATCTCACACAACAAATGTAGTATTTTCTTTATGGTTCTTTTTTGGGGATAGTGTCTCACTCTGTCACCCAGGATAGAGTACAGTGGTGCAATTATAGCTCACTGCAGCCTTGAACTCCTGGGCTCAAGCTATCTTGCCTCAGCCTCCTGAGTAGTTGGAACTACAGGCAGGCACAATAACCACACCCAGCTAATTAAAAAAAATTTTTTTTTGTAGAGAGGAGGTCTTGCTACGTAGTCCAGGCTGGTCTCGAACTCCTGGCCTCAAGAAATCCTCCTGCCTTAGCCTCCCCACATAGTAGGATTACAGGCATGAGCTGCTGCACCCAGCCCTCTATGGTTCTTGAAAATAAGCATCTGTGCATTAATGTAGGAATTTTATTTTAATATATTTGGGTTTTTCTCCTATAGTTATGAATTTTCAGCATGAAACAACTGATTTTTAGTCACGTGAACAAAGATCTTATGAATGATCAAGTGGAATCTGTAAAATGCATGCACACACAAATACACTCTTCATGAACATAGCCATCAATACAGTTAATTGATAATATTTGGAATACACATATGTGTGATTCACTTTGGCTTTTAATTGTGTATATATACTGTCATGTAGATATAAATATGTATGTGTGACAAGTAAACACACTCCTTGGGTTAATAATGGAGTTATATCTCTATAAAACCATCCTAAATTGAAAATACCTTAAATCAAAATATTGTTAATACACCTAGCCTACTGTACATTATAGCTCAGCTTAACTCAGAACACCGTTAACTACAGTTGGGCAAAATCACCTAAAACAAGGCCTATTTTATATCAAAGTGTTGAATATCTCATATAATTAACTGAACACTACACTGAAAGTTAAAAACAGAAGGGTTATATAGGTTCTCAAAATATGGTTTCTACTGAATGTACATTGCTTTCACATCATTGTAAAGTTAAAAAATATTTAAGGCAAATCATGGTAAACTGGGGACCTTTTTAAAATAAACAGATTGTCTTCAAATTGCATATGCTTTCTCACTTCTCCACAAAGAGCAAGCATATCTTATCACCACTCCAGGCTGACTTTACTTCTCATTTCTCTGAGAAAAGGAAGCAAGCTGTCACCACATTGTGACTTTTCTTCAGTTACTAAGAAAGCCCTGTCCTGGTTTCTTCAAAATGCCAAAATGTCCACATGTGGACTGGATCAATATCATTTTTCCTAATTCATTTTTATCTTCCATTTTCTACTTTCTTCTATTTTCTCAAATGGATTACACATATGCTAGTGTTCCTGGTAAACATAAAACCATCAGCCAGGTGAAAAAGGTTCACATTCAGGTGATCAGTCTTCACATCAACAGTGATAAGCGAGATGGATAGTATGTGTTCTTGATCGGACAGGATGACAATATTGTTTTATATCCGTGGTCTTCCTCTCAAAACTCATAACTTAAAACTGATCATGAGGAAAGACAGCAGACAAATACCAGTTGAGGTACATTCTACAAAACACTTAATCATGACTTGAAACTATCCAGGTCACCAAAAATCAGGCACTTTGAAAAGGTCAGTCAAGACGACCCTAAGAAGACGTAAAAACTAAATGTAATATAATATGCTGCAACAGAAAAATGTCCTTAGTCAAAATCTAACAAAATCTGAATATAGATTTTAGTTAATAGTTTATTAATATTTGTTCATTAATGGTGACAAACACACCATAGTGATGTAAGATATTAACATGGGCAACTGGATGTGGAGTATACGGGAATTATTCTGCCGTCTTTACAATTTTTATGTAAATCAAAAATTGTTCTAAAGCTTTTAAATATTAAAGATAAGTTAAATGCTACAACATAAAAAAAAAAATTACATCTCTTGCTATGGAGAAGACCATTGTGGACTACACCAAATCTCTTGATCCATTCCATCTTCTTCCCAGGGACACAGACTGCATTTCTCAGTGTCTGTAGTTGTATAAGGGACCACGTGCTTAGTTGTCACCAAAGTGAACAGAAATGTGTCCATTTTGTTCATAAAAGTTTAAAGGCCAAGTGCAGTGGCTCACACCTGTAATCCCAGCACTTCAGGAGGCTGAGGTAGGAAGATTGCCTGAGCCCAGAAGTTTGGGAGCAGCCTGAGCAAAACAGCAAGATTCCCATCTCTCCATAAAAATAAAATATAAATTAGCTGGGCATGGTGGCACATGCCCATAATCCCATCCTCTTGGGAGGCTGAGGCAGGAGGATCAATTGAGCTAGGAGGTCGAGGCCGAGGCTGCAATAAGCCATGATTATGCCACTGCACTCCAGCCTGTGCAACAAAGTGAGACATGGTCTCACGGAAAAACAAAAGAAAAAATTAAGAAGCAGGATGCCTCCTGCATATTTTCTTCCCCATCTGTCATCTGGGATGAGAATTTCGAAATGAGGACACAGCCACTCAGTGAAAGTAAGTAGATCTCTATGTGACTATGAGGAAAGCCACAACCAAGTACTATCCTTTGGCTTTTAGAAAAATGAGAAATAAAGCTGTACATTTATATAATATATATATATATGCTGTACTTATATAGAAATAAAGCTGTGTGTGTGTGTGTGTGTATATGTGTGTGTGTTTATATATATATATATATATACACCTAACCCTTATATATATATATATATAAGGGTTACAACAGCAGAGATACCTACCTGCAATAAGGCTGGATCCTACGTACCACTTCAGATGCTGATTCATTTATGTTCATTCAGTTCATATTCCTGTTTCTACTCTAGTTTTTCTAATTCTCTCTTGACCTTGGGCCATGGTATCTTTGGGCCTCACCTCTAACATAGTACTTCTTTGTGAAACACATCAATAGAGTCAATTTTAAACCATATTAACTTCATAGTAAACCAATAATTTTTCAGTCCTCACCTTACAGCCTGGGTGCCAGCATTTGGTATGGTTCACTACTCTTTTTTCCTTTAAATTCTTTCTTTACTTTATTCTTATTCTCCACTTACCTAACTTATTCCTCCTGCCTGCTATTTTTGTTTCTCTTTCTACGTTCACCTCCTTAATTTACCTCCTCCAGGCTCATGTCATTAAATTCTATTGCTTTGTGAATTGATCTTAAATTCACAATTTAAGACCATTTCACCCTTGAAATTCAGATTTTTATATCCACCTTGTTAGTAAAACATTCCACCTGTGTGAACAGAAAAACTCAAAGTTAATATGTCTAAACACAAACTTCTGACTTCTGACTCACATTGGCTTCCTTAAAGGTTTTGTTCATTCCAGTTAATTATAAAGCTGTTATTCCAATTGTTTAGATTTTAAAAAATTGGAATAACCCTTAACTATTTTCTTTCTCTCACATCCCACATATAGTAGTCCATCAGAAAATCCTGCTTTTTATTTAAAATATATTAAGGTTTGACCTCTGTCAAGGTCATCACCAGGACCACAACCAGAATCCAAGGCAAAATAACGTTTCACCTGAGCCACCATGTGACTAGTATCCCTAATTTTGCCTTTTTTTAATCATTTCACTCTTCACATAGAATCAACCTTCTAATTTGTCATTAAGATCTTGCCACATTCTCTGCTCAAATCCGTCATGGTCAACTTCTTATCTCACTCAAAGTAAAAGATCTTACAGTGGGCTACTTGGCCCTCCAGAAGTTCCTTTTGCCCCATTGTCAAACTCTTCTTGTCTCTCTCAGTTATTTCTTTAAATACTTCTCCAACTACTTTTCCTATTATTTACTGTGTACCTTTCTTGCACTTATTAGAGCAAATTTCGTCTTGAGGCCTTCTCCTAGGTTTCTTCTGCTTATGGAGCTCTGCTCCCATCTATTTTATTTGGCTTACTTCCTTGCCTTCATGTCTTTATGCAACTGTTGCTTTTATCAGTGAGTCCCCACCATATTGTTTAGAAATTTCACTTTCCAATACTCTCCTAGCCCCCTTCTTTGCTTCTTTTTTCTGAACCCATATTAACTTCCATGTTGCTATAATCATTAGATTTATTTGATCTGTTATAGTTTGCTTACTGTTACAACCCCAGAACTAGAACATACGAGCATAAAACATAAAGAGCGTACAACTTGTTATACGGATATTTGAATACAATATAGACCCTTTTCAAGTCAAAAGAAAACATGCCGGAAGCTCATTAGAATAATTTTCTACAAGCTGATTAGCTCCTGCTGTCACTTCTCTTTAGGTGTCTTGAACATTTTAGAGTAATTGTTCTTACTTTCTACAGGTGATCTTAAGTGTCTGTTCAGGTGGAATGTTTAATGAACAACAGATTGTGTCTTTGACTATTAATATCCCAATCTATCAGGCCTAAAATGTTCCCTGATGGTAAATGGGCTCCTGCAGCTATCACTTTAATTTTGTCAGAAAGTTACACTTATTTTTCTAAAGTTGTGACTGATTTCTATATCCATTTTTATTTTTTTATAATCTTTTTAATCTATCTGAAATGACACAAAGACATCATTTTAAAGCATACCTTATTTTAGGCAACATGATATAATTGAAATGAAGTAAAACTGTATATGTATAATATGTATTTGTTATATATGTAACAGTAAATATTTTCATAAATGTAGAATTATATATATACATATAATGCATATATACATATATACACACACATATATAACATCCTGAACATAAAGAGAATGAGTTATACAGAAATATATGAGTCATATATAAAGCAGTAAGTTATATATAAAGCAGTGAAATATATATCTATATAAAGTGGTTCATATAAATTACAAAGTGACAATACTTTAATCGACTTTGATAGTCTAGAAACTCTCAACTTGGTGAATAATTTGTGAAAGTTGTTCCAGATAGTAGGAACAGCATCCAAAAAGGTCGAAGACAAATTATGTGAGATGAAGGACTTTATCTTCTGGAATACATGATTTGACTACAAAAGACCAACATATTTGTCTAAAAACAACAAGAAAAGCTGTTTGACCACAAAGGCGGTGAGAATTTGAGGGGCTCAGTGAATGGATATAGAAAGAGGACTTTGAGGTGAGCTTAATCTTGTATTCTGCTTTCTTCCTGAAGTCATCTGTCTACTAGTAAGTCACACTGTGCAATAACTTAATGTGATTAGAGAGCTGTATACAAAAGTACTAGGTAAGCTGAGCTTTCAACAGTCTCATGGGCTCAAAGGATATAAGTATTGGAATACACGGTCAGAAAGGCATTTAGAACTTCAAATGCTAAAATTCTGAGGAAAAGGGACATATAAAGTTCAACCCAATATTCTATATTCCTTCTTGCCTTGAGGCATATACTGATTTCAAGTCAACACTAGGTTAGAGGTAAAAGATTTCGTAGATAGTGTTGTCTTAAGAGGCTGAGAAGAGAAATCGAAAGTTTGTTAGGATCACAGTGAAAAGAAAAGAACAATTTCAGTTCAAGGAGCATCAAAGATGAGAAGCACTGGAAAATACCAAGGATCTGAGTTGGATCCATTGAGTTGCTATGCCCTAGGAATAAGGGTAAATTGGAAATAAACACACTAGAACTTAATACAGCAACTAATTTTAAAAACTGAAAAGACAAGCTTAACAGAAATTTAGATGCATAAATAGAGTTGAAAGCTGTACTGGAAGATAAGTTAGTAGAAATTATACAGATGGAAGCACAATGGGGAAAAGATACTTTCAATAAATGTAAAAAGTTCAGCATTTACACACAAGAACATATGGAAACAACAAAAATAACCCTGGGGCAGACCAGAGTGGCTACTTTTGGAAACAAAAGATGGAAAGGGAAATTGAGATTAAACAAAAAAGTATAATAAGAGAGGATTAAATTTCAACTCTCAAATGGATAAAATTTGCTGAAATTCAAAACCAAAATAGTTGTAAGAGAACAATTAATAAATTCTACTGAACACAGTAGAGAAAACAATGAATTGTATCTGGAAATGTAAGTAAAATCTTACCAGTTGAGTGTTCCTGAAGAAAGGTCATACACAAGTTAAATTCCGCCATTTTGCCTCTTAGGGTGCTGAGATCTTATTTGGAAGCTGCTTATCACCAGCTTCAGGTGTTTTCTAAAGCTACTGATCACCAGCTTCAGGTGTTTTCTAAAGCTACTGATCACCAGCTTCAGGTGTTTTCTATCTGTTGGGAGACTGCCTTTCATTGGTAAAAGCTGAAGTCAATTATGTTAGAGCGGCAGTTTAACAGCTGCCTGACCATCACCTGATGCTCTCTGGCTTTCCTGGTATGTGTGGGGGGCCTCTCCTGCCCTGCTTATGTCTGCCTGCCTACTCTAGCAGAAAGAATGGTTTTATAATCAACTGTATATGAGGCTATACCATCAATATTGAAATATGCTACATAAATAATGTATAAATGTCCAGCTTTGAGGGAATTATTTCATCTTGCAAGTCTAGACTGATTCATTGTTTTTCAATGAGCAGGCACAGGACTTCATAGAAAAAGAAGTTCTGGAACTCTTGTTATCTATAGGCTTTTCAGTTCATCAAAATTGAGTCAATCATTATTCCAGTTTTTTCTGGCTTTAGTCTTGCTGCTTATTCTCACTTTTTCTTCAAAGGATCTACACGATCTTCTTTGTTATAACTCTGACTCTCCTAACTCCTGACACAATACCTAAGGCCTCTTCTGTCTCCTGGATTAACTGGAATGTCAATTCTAATATTACCCTCAGTTCAGACCTGCTAATTTGAACTCAGACGGCAAAATGTTTTATATATAAATTTTTTAGTGTATATGTTATTCAAGCTAAGGTTGGTTAAAAATGTATTTTTTTGGCAATATAATTAAAATAATTAAAAATAATAATGCATGAAAAGTTACCTGTTTTTTAAATGATTTCTGAGAAACATACATATATTTATAATACTTGTGTTTTTATAACCATACATAGTATTTGAAAAAAACAAATATAATAAGAGTTTGATAACATTATTAGCATTAACTACTATAAAGATATAGTTATAAAAAATAAAATATTCTAAAATTGTAACTGTGTTTTAATATTTTCACTCTATGTTAGCATATAGTTTAATGTGATACCTACTTTACATTTTGAGACATACAGAAGCATTCTATAGCATAGAATAAAACGTTTACTTATTTTTACTCATCCACAACAGTTCTTGAGTCATCTAAGGAGAATAAAAAGCCACCTGCCAACATTCTTTGTGTATAAACACATTTTAACTTTGTAACTCATCTGTCTGCCTACAGCCACATCTACATCTAAGCAGCCATGCAGTGGAGAACTTGAGAGTGAAAGGCCATTTGACTTCAAACCCCAGTGGAACGTGACTCAGCACAAAACGTAATGTAAGCCACAAAATATAATGGAGTTGACTATGACATATACTTTTCTTTTGCGAGGAACCACACTAGACTGCCTGCTCCTACTACTTTTCTATTTTAGTTCCACAGTTTTGGTTTTAGTACCAATCTGCATATAATCATCACATAATTGTGATGCTTAATTTTTTTCTTCCGACATAACTCTCCACCCTATCCTGCATTTTTCCTCATTTTGCATATAATTATGTTTCTTCCTGACTAATTTACAGATATGTTGAATTCTAATTCTATTCAGGAGTAACTATGCATGGCCTGATATATGATTTTTCAAATCTGCTCACTCTATAAACTTATTATACAAACACAATAAAATGATGACTGCATTTTAGAAACATTTCATATTGCCATGGATGAATTTACTGTGACTATGAGCATTATCCACTCCTCTTATTCATTCTTAATAAAATTACATTCCTTTATTAGCTAAGCAAAATTCATTTCCTATAGCTAATATACAACAGTTGATAACTTACTATTTCAAGCTTAGTTATCATTTCCTATAGCTGATATTCATTGATTGACCACTCGCTGCACAATTCCCTTTAACTATTAACTATTAACTTATCAGAATGAATTTACAAATAATCATATAGTTGAATAATATACATTAGACTTTCCTTTTCTGTTTGTAAATAACAGAGATAAGATATTGTGTTGGGAAAGAGCTAGAATAAATGTGAAAATAACTGGTTAAACTACTTGCTTTTATAAAACTGCTTGACCATAAGTGATTGAGTAGATTTAAGTGGTAAATTGAGAATTATATTCACATTATATGTGGGTTATCTATGAGTTAGATTGTTCCAGTATACTTAAATGGAAAGAGGTAGATACTCTGGCAGAGCTCTCAGGTATTTAAATTTTATTTTCTGTCAGATGGAATCAACGCTGACAAATTCAAAGGAATTCTGTTAGAACAGGGTAAGATATCATCTATAAAATGCATAACACATTGTGTGCCACATGGTAGAATATACACATATTTGCTTTCTCGTTGTAATTGTAGAATATTAAAGAGTTTTGTTATTGTTACTCTTGTGCTTTTTGTTTTCATTTTTATTGTTTATTTAATCAACCTCTTTAAAGTAATAATTCATTTTTATAATATTATTTTTCCCTAAGTTCCAAGAAAGAAATGGGAGTCCACAAGGGTACTATGACAAGGAGATTCATTGGCGGCAGGTACTACAGGAAAGAATGGGTTGAAATGAAAGAGATCAACATCATAGATGTCTAAAGGAAGGAGGTTGCAAAGGTGTTCAATATGGAATATTTTTTCAACATAAATGCTGGGTATTGTGTAATATGATATTTTCTTATAACCTCATAAAACATTGTTGAGAAGAAAGAAATTAGTAAATGCATACAGAAATAGGATTGCTTATTTATACCAATTAAAGACTAAATGGCAGGCATTTCAATGTAACCAACACTGGTGAGGAAAATCTGACAGTTAAGAATGTTTTGTTGTTGTTAGTAGCTCATTATGCCAAAATAAATCTCTTTAATAGGATGACTTTCATTCTGGATAACTTAAGTTTTATTTTATTGGAAAATGTAAACCTGACACAGCATAATGGTTAAGTACATGGGTACTAAAGAGAGATTGCAGTGACAGGGGATGAGACAGTCTATTCCTGGCTCTGCCACTCAGTAACTGTTATCCCTCAGCCGTGCTACTTATTATCTTTGCCTCAGAACTCTTCTGAAAAACCAGGATAATGATACTGCATATCTCATATGATTGTTTTCAAGATGAAATGTGTAAATATTCATAAAGCCCTCCAAATGATGACTGGGGCATATTAGGCACTGAAAGCTCCTATTTATTGAGAAAACCAATATTAACAACATTCATATCTGCACTAAATCCTCACTCAAATATGGGCAAACTAAATGCCTACAAAACAGACTGCTGAGTAGAAATGTGGTCATAAAGTTAATTGTCAATGAGTAAACAATTCAGAATGATGAAGATAATAAATGTGTCATCACACTGAGGAAAAACATAGTAGTCTTTACTTAGTAACTAGTACAATTATGAGTTTCTAATCTCACCTGAGTTTTTCAGACTTTTTATCAACCTTTCGATGGTAACTTGAATGAGCATGTAAAAGTATGCAACAGAATAATGGAGAGGATGGAAATTAAATGCAGTCTTACTCTTAGAGTTCAGAAGCACACCTTGAGACACGAATGTGAGTGCAGATGGTTTATGTTGTAGTAATGAAGAAAAGGAGAAATGAGAGAGAGAAGGGGAGAGAACCAATAAAGTGTGCCTCCATGAGAAATTTACTGCTGTGGTAAACTTAGGCCCAGTCCCATTGGGGACCTTTAGAAATGTATTTAGAAGCCAACTTAGTGCTCGTCCACCTAAGAGTTGAAAGATCTGAGTTATCCATCTACCAGGTACACCCCATCACTGTCCCCACATAGTAATTTTCGAGCTCCAGCGGCTTGTCCTGTGTATGACCAGATCTGCCCCTGCAGCCAGAGGCTGTACTCAGCAGAATCTGCTGCTTGTTTTGTAATAAAGAGCTTCTACTCCAGGCAAGATCCTTGGATTCAGGCAAGATGGATGCCTGAATTGGCCTCATACTTTGAACAGCAGTGCATATCACAAACTTCTTCACACAAAGAATTAATTTTTCCTTTGGGGACTCATAGAAAATTTTTTTTGAACTTTGGTAACCTTTAAGCATGAGAGGTTTGGTATGGAATTCTGTGTGAGTGGAACTGAGCCCTCCCTGTCAGGGATGTGAGATTGACAGCACAGAAGTGAATGAGCAGGAAAAAATCACAGGCACTCTGTGAAGCCAGAGGATGAATATGTGTGGCTTCTTTTGCTGAACAGTGCAAATAAAAATAATTCATGGGAATAGCAGGAAAGATGTTATCCAGTTCCAGACAATGCCTATGAGAAGAGGAATGGAATTTGTAGGAAAGATAAATTTGTTACTGGACTTGGAAACTTGAAAATAAAAAGGAACAAGCTACTATTTGGACCAGATATGTCTTGGGAAGATTTCAGGTTTTTGTGATTGTGGTAAGGCATTACAGCTGAGAGGTTTTAAAGTGTCATGTTGGAATTAATTTAACATCTCCAGGCCAAAAGAAATGGAGCTTTTTTAAGGAAAAATAATAATAATGTAAGAGAAAAGTCAGAAAATATAGAATTTAGTTTTTGAGGTTATGGGGCATGTGGCCCAAATAACTGCACATTTGGAAATCAAAGTGATATTAAGAATAGTTCCAGTAATAGACATAATTTGGAAAAATTTAATCTACGAAGAGTTGAAAGAATTTAAGATTAACTTCTGAGATTTTAATGGCACTGTATATTAGGCAGTTGGGATTGGGCAGGAAAGTGTGGATGTTTGCCAAAACAGAATGTAAATTTGTAGCTAGAGGTGGGGTACAGTGAAAATTACTGAAGGAGCTGAAGTTGGAAGGGCTAAGACGGTGGGAACAGGGCTTGGAGCCAGGAGGAAAGCAAGACACAAGCCAGAGCTGAAAGAAGAGTGGGAATGGAGCCAAGGCTATTATTAAGATAGTAGAATGGAAGTTTCAGAGAGATGAGAAGGAAAGAGAGATGAGACTCAAATACGGCATTAGGGACTACACCATGGAAAGGGGTGGGAAAACAAGCCACAGTTATACAAACCATATGAGGTTCATTTTTTCTAATGAATAGACTTAAAGATACATGTAACAAACATTAAAACAAAACAGGCCTAGGACAGACTTTCCTTCAGCATATAAACTGAGCATCCAATGGCCAACTGTAGAGGAAAAGCATACAGTTCATTCATTTATCATAGCTTTGTTTGCCATGATTTCATGTCTGTTTTCTCATTGTTTTATCTTTTTTGGATAGTAAAGTTTTTATTTTTTATTTTTTTGAGATGAAGTCTCACTCTGTCACCCAGGCTGGAGTGCAGTGGTGCAATCTCCACTCACTGCAAGCTCCGCCTCCTGGGTTCACACCATTCTCCTGCCTCAGCCTCCTGAGTAGCTGGGACTACAGGTACCCGCCACCATGCCTGGCTAACTTTTTGTATTTTTAGTAAAGACAGGGTTTCACTGTGTTAGCGAGGATGGTCTCAATCTCCTGTCCTCATGATCCACCTGCCTCAACCTCCCAAAGTGCTGAGATTACAGGCGTGAGCCACCATGCCCAGCCAAACAGTAAACATTTCTAACAACTTCTATCACATGTTCAAAGTTTTATACTATTGCACTTGCATAAAAAAGAAGAAATTTTTTTAAAAATGCACTAGATAAGAATGTAATGGAAAAATCAGTGTTAGGGAAAAGACAGCAAGTTTTTATGCTACCATCCATTTTTCCTGTTAAATTAAATAAAAAGGAGGACACCAGCCTAAAGCTGTCTCTGTACTTTGAATTGCTAAATAACAAGCTGAAAACTAACTTAGTATGTAAACAAACTAAACCCTAATTTAAGAGTATATTTTGTAATAAACTGCTGAATTTTGGCCAATCACAGGCAGCCAGTTGATCAGACCATGACCAAATAAGACAAATGCCTCATCACACCATGCCCAAACAACGGAGATGTATATAGATGTAGCCAGTCAGGTGGTTTCTGTACTTTGCTTCCATGCTCACCCTATAAAAGCTTGCTGCTCATGCTGCTGGGCAGTGTTCTCTGAACCTCTTCTGGTTCTGGCCATTGTCTGATTCATGAATTGTTCAATGCTCAAAAAAATCTGTTAAATGTAATTTGTCCAAGATTTATCTTTTAACATTTCTCACATTGGAATTCCTTGCCAAGGAAATTAGACACACCTAGATGAAAGTTCAAAGGGGAGACCAAGTACCAATTTATATATAGCTGAGCACGCACTCAATACTCCTGTTTTGGAGAAAATTCAGTTTGAAAAGCTAGCTGAGTTGAAGACACTTGCATGAGTTTTTCTTTTTCTGAATCTAGGTTTTGAATTTTATGAAAAAAAATCCATAAAATGTTTCTTAGAAATCTGGAGTGAGATTTGGAGAATCTGTTGACCATATCCATTCCAGAAGCAAAGAAAGAGAGAGAGAGAGACCTAGGTAGCTGATTTTTAAAAAGAATAACCATGTGAATCAATTTTACCTGTCCAGATAGTGACTTGGTACTTAAACAATCAATTTTAAATGCATCTTGTCTTAGGGGAGGTGGCAAGCCTCTTAAGGCAGCAAGCAAAGTTGGGCCAGATGAAGGAAACAAAATAGGAACTTAAAGTCCAGCAATATGGTACTCATTTATGTATATATTTATGCATTTAATAAGTATTTATGAAGTGTCCATATGTGCCAAGCATTTTCTTTTAGTTTCTGAGGACCAGATTCATTAGAAGCCAAGACAAGTCTCTATATGGGAAAACTTTTTAACTCTAGTGGAAACCAACAAACAAAAAAAGAAAATATCAGATATTGGAATATGCTATATAGAAAGTGATTGGCTTTCATGAAACAGTGATAAGAAGACTTCTTCAGGTAGAACAGATACATAGCCTAATCTGAGGCTGTGGAAGTTTAGCTGATTCCTCAATGCCAGGCCAGCTAAAACATATATGAAGAAAGTATGGCAGGCAAAACAGTCAGCAAATTTAAATATATTATGATGAAGGAAAAGTTTTATTTGTTTTAGAAAGAGGAAGACAGCCAGAGCAAGAGGAATTCAGTAACTGAGGAGAAAGTAATGAGGCATGGTTTCGTAAGAGTTGGCAGGAGCCACAGAGGGCCCAGAAGAAAAGAGGGCCAACTGTCTACTTCATTCTAAGTTCCTTGGGAAGCCTTTTGAGTTTTAACTAGGTAAACAACACGGACTTCTATTTATAATCATTTGACTATGTGGACACTGTGTACAAATAGTTTCATCAGCCTGAGAAATGGATATTTTATTAAAAAATTCACAATTCATTTCAGAGCATGTCTTAACTCATTTATAATAGTATTAACAAAAATGTAAATTAATGTTCATAACAATTTTAGGAAATGAGAAAAAAAAAGAGTAACTGTTTCAAAATGATGTTTTGCCAGTCACTGCTTGTTTGCTTGGAAACCTCACTTTCCCCCAACTCTGCGCTGAGTTTCAAGGATGACCCTTGTAAAGTGTATTTCCTGATTCCACTGAGAACTACATTTCAGGTAAATTTCATCACTGGGATGCTCTGGAAGGAGATTGGAGGACAAAAGGTGAAGGAAGTCACGGCACTATCTCCCTCTTCACTTCAGGCAGTGACCACATGCCCTCTCTGAGAAGCCACTGCTAGCTCTAGAATCCACCAGGCAGCTCAAGCTGCTGAGTTCTGGTGACATCCACTCCTTTTTTTAAACCTTGAGCCCAGTGGATGAAGCATCTTAATCTGTTGCTAATTTATGTTTCACCTTCTTGGCCATTGCATCTTTCTGCAACTGTCATGATTAGATTCTTCTATTGAATTCTCTCTATTTAATTATCTGAGTTGGATTCTATTTCTTTGGTTGGACCATGAGTGACATAAATTCCTACCCCTTATTTGGCTTATTTCAATATAATATACTTCTCAGCTGATAATTCGGATAATGCTTTACATTTATAGCACATTTTCACTATTATCTTACATGAGGAATTTGTATTTTATTTAATCCATTTTTATTAATAATGTTCCCACTACGAAGTACTTCCAGAAATAGAGATTCTAGATATTCAGTGTATTAGAGAACTGAACTTTCAGGTATAGGACTTATTTGGTCTGGCTGATTTGGGTCAATAATTTTGTGATGGAGATGAAAATGGATAGTAAGTCAACTTCTGTACTATAATTATCAAGGTGCAGAAATACCTACTTTTCAGATAAAGCTCCTGATGTTCTGGCATCATTGTGTTACAACAAATGACTTCTTTAATATACAACCTAATTTGGGAAATCTAATACTTTAAGACACACTTAGTTATTCATAACATATTCCTTATAGATTTTATCACATGCTTTTCTAATATTTAAGCCAGGCTGTTTAATGTTTTGAATGGGTTTATAATAATAAAGATTTTGAGTAGGCTAGTTGTGGAATGAAAGTAAAAGGTATGGAGAGACTAGTGGAAAGCATTAAAATAACAGAGGAACTAACTGACATGGGTAGGAGAGTACATGCCAGAAAAGGGAGATGGGAGGACACATTCAGGTAACATCTGTCATCATTAACTACTTTCTGCCTCTCCTCTCAGGCCTTGACTGCAGGTGTCATAAATCATTTAGCTTTTTATCACCAACTCCTAAAATAGGGACAGGCTTATGGTGGTCATCAATTATCTTTGTTGACTGAATAAATTGAGAAAGCAGAAAATATCTTTTCTTTCCGTCCTTCCTTCCTTCCTTCCTTCATTTCTTCTTTCTCTCACCATGTCTTTTTCATTTTTTCTTTCTCCATTTACATATACAAGCATGAGTTAAATTACATTCTACTGCATCACATGTATCTTTTCTGCACTTACATTTAAATAAATACATAAAATTTGATTATATGCTTTTGTGAGATTATCATTTATACTTACCATTCTTAAAACAACAAATTTAATTTTTCTCTCCATATTGTTTATATATTACCTGCTTTATTGATGTAACCCTGGATGATATGAGAGTCAGTATAGAAGAATGGAAAACACAGAACACTGAATCAGTAAACTTTTCAATCACATTCTTTCTCTACCCTTTACTAGCTGTGTGACTGTAGATAAGTTTCTCCATCTGTCAAATGGAGACACTAATAATTGTCTCATGATTTTTGTAAGAACAAAGGAAACAAACGAAAGTTGTCAGGTAAATAATAAATGATATTTTGACTCCTCCTTTAGTTCTCAGTTTAAACATCTAGTGCTTACAGAAGACTAACATGACTTTATGTCCTTAACTCGACTGTTCTACCCCTAGTAATATTTATACCTGTTAACTTCTTTTCCAGCCCTCTGGAATTCTCCTTCACAGTACCCACTATTATTAATGACATCTAGCCCAATTACCGCCTTCCTTAAAGTTCCTTATATCAGAAACGACATGCATTGTATTCAGAGTATCTGGCAAGCGTGTACTAGATACTCTAGATTTTTGTTGAATGAATAAAACAGTATTTAAGGTGATGTGTTTCCTTAGGCACTACCATTAGGCACTACCACTCTTTTCTAAAGCTAAAGACTATTTTTTTCCCAGAATCCTCCTCCCTGTTTGTGGTTCCTAGTTGGAGTTTGCCAATAACAGGCGCTCACGTGTGATTTAGCACAAAGAAGTGAAACAGAAGCCATTATTTCTGAGAAGCAGTTGCATCCTGAAGCTTATGCAGAAGAGAGATTTACAACATATCTCCTGGCTCTTAAGACCTATTTACTTCATCACTGCAGTGTAAGTAGTTGGTAGGATGTCCTTAGAGAATCTTGCCAACTGCAGAAATTTGCAAACTAGCTCTCAAGGAACACAGACTTCACTGCTTCAATTTGACAACTTCGGTGTGAAATCCTCTATTGTGGAAGCTCTCTTCACTACCACTCTCCTGATCTTTCAATGGTATTAAACCCCTAATATGATTCTAAGCACCTTTTACTTGATTAAATAGAGTGGCTTCTGACTTTTGATATGATTTTTCACTGACACGGGTGCTTCATAGAGTAGTAATAAACTAGTTAATTTTAAACAGGAGCCAAAGGTGAAATTATTTTCTAAAAGAGTAAAGGGAAGTCATAAAGTCAAATTCCATTTCTGTAAGCAGGTACATATAGAGCTCTAAAATTTTAGCAGTAAAATAAAAATGGAAGCAAAAGCGGCTACAAAAATCACAAGATTATGTCACATAAAACAGTTTTCAGGTGCCGCATAACCATTCGTCTATTAAGACCACAGATACATTTTCTTCATGTAGCCTTCAAAAAGACTGTTAGAAATGATAATTCTTGATATTTAATGAATTCTTATTCAGATCTATGAAACGTGCCAAGTGACTCACATGTGATGTTTTTGTTATATTCTTATAAAGATGAAGAAACTTAAAATAAGACTCATTTGCCAAACATCACTCATGTGTTAAGTAAACAAGCTGTAACTAAAACCCAGATACGACTGACAGCAAAATTTTAAAATTTAATCTCTTCACCATTATTTTATACTACTTTTCCATAATAATGCCTTCAACTTATTGCCTGGTAATTTACATTTATTATTATATTGATTAATTAATATCCTTCCAATAACATTTTAAAATAAAATTGAGGGGATGAGTTTCCTATAAATATTTCTCATAATACTGCTTCAAATATTCCGTGGATGGAATTAACACAAAGGTAAGCTCCTAAAACCAATTCTATAGATAAGTGGTTTTTTGATTGGTTGATTTAAAGCAAAAATAGATTTCAGGTTATTACACTAATAGATGAATTAAGTAAATTTCAGACAATTATTCATAAACAACATTTTCTCAGATGAGCTTTTGAGATTACAGTAGCTTATTTTTTTCTATAGCTCACATGTTAAGTACACAACCATATACTTTAGCAGCAAATGAATTCAGAGGAGCATTGTGAAAATGTTTGCGTCTAAGAAAAACTTGTTCTTCACTAGAATATTATTGTGACTCTTTGGATGTGAGCTTTAGGAAGAATAATGTCAAAATTATACTCTGAAAGTGATTATAGTTCTACCTAACACAGGGACACCTGTGTAGTAAAGGGAACTAGATTCATGTTAAGAAATCATACTGAAACAACCTTTAGAAGAAATTTGAGGCAGATGTCACCATATCACCTTAGCTCACTGCATCTTGCTTTGAAAGTTTTAACTTTGTGTCGCTTTTACCTAAATAAATTAGCTGTTTCTATGTGTTTACATACAAAATGAGAAAACAGTGTGCAATAACATTCTCCCTCAAATTTTGATACTAAGCTGCCAAATTTGTGGTCTAAGCTGCTGTTTAAGTGATTCACTGATTGTAACTAGATTCAGAGATAAAATAATTTGATTCAAAAACATTTCATAATTGAAGGGTATGTTTAATCATTAACTTCAATAGAAGTTCCATTACTTCATTAGGTAATAATTTCAATGGAAGCTGATATTTTATGGGCACAACATCCGTTTCAACTTATAATTAATGTCAAATAATGACTTACCAAGCTTTGCACTTTTATTAATTCACGAAGCCAATATTGACATTTGAAATTATCATTTTTCAATGTGATTTAAGTGTATTAAAGTTGTCTTTTTAAAAAATCATGTAGTTTATTTCACTGACAAACCTATCCCTTTTCGATGAAGTCATTTTTTAATAACAGTTGTGGTTTTTAAAATGTTACTTTAAATATGTATACTTTTAAAATTTATATGGAAGCTGCTCTATTTTCTTCTGGACAACACTCCTGCACCATTCTAATGTAGTTTTAAATATATCCAAATAAATTTAGGAAATCTATAAAACAGAAATATTTCTAAACTTTTAATTCTTATTCCACAAAAAATTTACTGTTTTTAATAAAAATTATTTCCTTACACTTGATATAGCAATCTGACAAAGCTATGTTCTTTTGCCAAGTTTTTGTTAAGATTGCTGTATACATCACTAAAGGAACATTTGAGTATCCATTTATAAAGGCACCTACTTTTTGGCTTAGAATCTGTGTTTGTGCATTTTGAAAATAGAAGTACTTCATAAAATCCTTTGATATCTTTTCATCAAAGAAACGAAGGAAGACCTATTTCATTTTTATTTTTACTTTGACTTGCATTTTTCAGCATTAGAACTGGGTTAAGCTCCTTGTCATGTTATATAACAGAAATGTCTTGTCATATCCTGACATCTTGTCACCTAAATAATGACTCATGGTCCTGGTGAGCTTTCAGAGAAAGGTTCCGGCAATTATCAAATGGCTTGTCTCTTCCTTTGGCATTTCACAGAGCTAAAAATCTATTTGATATATCATCTGCATTTTTGCAGAAAATATTGCCCTAGACAGTCATTCTAAGACTATCTTAGGAGATCCATATGCTTTCATAGGATGAGAATAATATGCAGTACTCCATATGCTTCCCATTAAATTACATATAAAAATAAGAATAGATTTACCCTGATTATTGCTTAAAGATTCAAAAAATGTATCAAATATGATCTTCCATCAAAAGGAAAATTTTAAAAACCGAGAAGCAAGTAAGGTACCTGGATTGCTAGAAAAAGCACATTCTAGGCAGAAGGACCAGCAACTGCAAAGGCCCTCAAGTGACCATTGTATGGTCTGTCCACAGAAAAGGAGTGAGGCCAATATGGCTGGAGCAAAATGAACAAGGTAGGAATGAGATCACAGGGTTGGCCGAGAGCCAGACTCTGTAGAGCATGGTAGGGGATGAAAACTCTATGTTCTTGATTCTTAGTGAGATGAAGAGTCATTCAGAGATTGAATGGAGGGCTGCCATTCATTTGTTCAACAAATATCTGTTGAGCACCTTGTTATGTGACAGCTGCTGTTCTAGATGCTGGAGATATAGCAGTAAACAGACAGAAAAAAGTGTTACTTTCATATGACTGATGGTTTTCTGGATGGGAGCACAAAAACTGGTTAGATAGCCAATCAACCAATGCTGAGTAAATAGTTCTTATACTAGAAAATGATAAGTGCTATAGAGAAAAATAAAGCAAGAGAAAACGCGGAGGGTGTTAACTCAGTCACGACAATTTTATGTAGGTTTTTGCTATATAACCGAGTTTTTATTTTTTTATTTTTTATTTTTTTGAGACAAGAGTTTTGCTCTTGTTGCACAGGATGGAGTGCACATTGGTCTTGTTGCACAGGACCAATGGCACGGTCTCGACTCACTGAAATCTCTCCCTCTGGGTTCAAGCAATTCTCCTGTCTCCCAGCAGGGATTGCAGGCACCCAACCATCACGCCCAGCTAATTTTTGTATTTTTAGTAGAGATGGGGTTTCACTACATTGGCCAGGCTGGTCTTGAACTCCTGACCTCAGGTGATCTGCCTGCCTCGGCCTCCCAAATAACTGATATTCATACTTCACTCTAATTACTTTATGAAGGAAAGATTATAGAAAGGCATGATTAGAATCAGGGGTACAAGTTAGAAGGGAATTACAATAATTAAGCAAATAAGTGAGCTTATATTCAACTTTGGTGGTAGAGGAAGAGATGACAAAAAGTGATTGAATTCTGAACAAATTTCAGAGTAAAATTAGGCAATAGGATTGGCTGTTGTTTTGTATATGCGGATGAGACAAAAGAAGGAGTCAAGGATGACTCTAATAATTATATTTAAGCAACTGAATAAAGTTCCCATCTGAGATGGGAAACCCTGGGGTGAAGTATAAATACAGGAAATGAAAGGACTAAGTTTGAGTTTATTGTAGCATAGAGAAATTGCCATCAAACTCTAGGCAGAAAAGGACTTAATAGGAAAGTGATTAAGTATATTGGAAGAACTTAAATGGCAAAATCTACATTGAACCTCCAGGAATGACTTCCAGAACCACTGAGAAACACCTCAAATAGGGTGGCTGCCAGAAGTTATCCTTTTCCAGGCATCACTGGAATGAAAAACCTGCCACTGATTCTGTCAGTGCAACCATGTCTAGATACACAGAAGGCTGGAAAATGAACACCTATAGATGCAATAGACTGATTAGGAAGCCAGATGAAAAAGTCACTGCCAGTGATGCTGACATTTCCACTGTGACATTTCACACTCATGAAGCGAAAAAATAGCATATTGTGAGCAAGAAATTCATGTTTTCGTAACCCAGTTTGGCAACAGACACCAGCAAATAAGTTAAAAAAGCACCTTAATTGTCAAAACTGTTTTGTACTCAAAGCTAACGATATCAAGTTTTCTACTTTTCCAAGCAAAAAGAAAATGATTGCATGAAAGTTGTTAGAATCAATACAGACTATCTGCAGAATGGTTATCAAGCTCAATGGAATATGAGATATTTGGAACATGTTTAATTTGAGGTGTCAATTTGCTATGTTTTGAAGATGTCAAAAAGTGCTTACATATACATCTGGCAATTAAAGAAATGTGAGAGGCCCAGGAATATATGAGAGAAATAGGATTTATAGATTATGTTTAAAGTCGCAATGAAGGATAAAGTGACTGACAATGCACAACTTAGATAAGAGTAAAGCCAATCCCTCTCTTCCCGTGTGTGTTGCAAAAATGATAAGGCTGTTTCCCTCTCACATTCAAATTAGTAATTAACATTTAAAATGCTTTACCTAGGGTCATAATACACTGATTGAAACGATGCCATACACATAAAAAGAACATATTTGGTAGAGATAATACAAATAGAAAGGATGTTAAGGTCAGAGGGAAAGTAATTTCACCTAATAATAACAATCCGAATATATATTAATATTTAGGAAGACCTGAAAACCTTCTATAGAATTAATTTAACTTTTGATGAATTCATTAGTGAAGCACAGGAGTTGATAAATTGTACTGAGTAGTTACTACTGCTGCATTACAAATTACCTTAAAATTTAGTAACTTAAAACAGCAAACATTTATTTCTCACAGTTTTGTGAAGTTAGGAGTAACTTAGCTGAGTGGTTCTGGCTCAGACTCTTATGAGGCTGCTGTCAAGTCGTTGATCAGGGCTGCAGACCTAGCTGAAGGCACACCTGGGAAGGATTTACTAATGAGCTCACTCAAGTGGTTCCTGGCAGTTGCCAGTTTCTTAATGATTATTAGTCAGAAACTTCAATTCCTGGGCACAAAAGATCTCCATACAGTTGTTCATATCAAAGCAACTTGTTCTTCCAGAGTGAGTCATCCAATGGGGGAAGAAAACATAAGCTCCCCTGAGACAAAAGTGCAGCTTTTTTAATAGCATACCTGGGTACTTATATACCATTGCTTATGCTATCTTTTATCTGTTATAACATGGAAGGATACTGACAAGCATCTGAATACCAGGAGCTGGAAGCATTGAGGCTCCTCTTGGAGGTAAGCCACTACAGTTGGCCTTTGTTGACCTTATGAAATTGTGGGAGCTGGTTAAGCAGTCCAATATGCCTGTTATCTTCACATATGATGTTAGAGTTTGAAGTATGCAGGATAGCCGGTTTGGAAGAGGAGATAGACGTAACATGGGAGAGGTCAAGAACAAGCTGTAAACTGTAGAAGCACAAGCTGGGAACCCATGAGGCAGGACTAAAATATATGTCAATTCTTATTGCCTCTGTCCTTGGTGGTGCGAGTATCCTGAGAAGCCAAGTGTCTTTGTCACAGAGCTAAACGCTTGGGCCTAGATTCTCTATTGCTGAAGGAGGATCTCAGGGAAGGTGGAGCAATCACAGACATAGTGGCTATCCCACAATCCTGAGAGGAGTGAGCACATAAATGACAATAGGTGTATGCTATCAAATGACTACTGCTTTACTTCAACTTTCTCAATTTTCCACAAGAATCTGTCTTGTGGTCAACTCTAACCAAAAACACATGGAGAAAGGAATTCTGGGAAATGTAGTTCATTCTAGAAAAGTTATCATGTTACAAAGCCACTGCAGATTGTACCCTAGAAGCAGAATTCTCAGTATCTGTAGGTAGCAATGGAAATTTGAAAACTATCCAAGAGATTCTAGACTGGATAAAAAGGATAAAAATATACTTTATAATCATTCTAATTAAGAGTTTTCCCTAGTTTCTTTGTAAGAAGCAATTAACAACAAATATTACAATTGAATATTTCATACTTCTCATTATTTTTATTACTTATATAATTTATAAATATATATCACATATAATATAGTGCATTATATTCTGTAACAATAGCATATATATAATATATAGACTATTGGTGACAAATATTTATCAACAGCTTGTATTCCTGAATTAAAGGTGTTTATTTAGGGAATGTAGGTATATTTGAAAAGCTTGGATAATAATTCAGAGCACAGATTTCAATATCTGTCATGGAAAAAAATAGTAAACAGGTAAACAAACTGTCCTGTTCTTACTCCAAGTAACAAGGTTTATTTCTAGCTGAATTGGCAGCATGTGACATAGGCTTTCAACATTATTATTTTTATTTTCTCTTTTTTCATAAGTGAGGTGAATATAAATATTGATGTTTATTAATTTTAGCTTTACTAAGAAAATATAGAGCAGAGATTATGATAGAGAGACTTTCTTATGAGTATTTTCCTTCTGCTTCATTTTGCCTCCTTTAACATTTCTAATGGTATTTGGAGAGTTGTGATTGTAGGATTTTTAAAAATTGATAAGTAATATTTGTACATATTTGTGGTGTACATATGCTATGTTTTACATGCATAGAATGTGAAATAATCAAGTAAAGGTATTTTGGATATCCATCACCTTGAGTATTTATAATTTCTATGTGTTGGAAACATTTTGCATTAAATATACAATATTTGAAATATATACTATTGTTAATATTGTTATTGAAATATACAATATTGTTAACTATGGTCACTCTAGTCTGCTATGAAATATTCAAACTTATTCCTTCTATCTAACTGTGTGCTTGTAATCATTAACCTACCTCTCTTCATCTCATTCCCACACACACACTCTTCCCAGCCTTTGGTATCTATCATTTCCACTCTCTACCACCATGAGAACAACTTTTTTGGTTTCCACATACAAGTGAGAACTTGTAATGCTTGTCTTTTTGTGCCTGTCTTATTTCGTTTAACATAATGACCTCCAGTTCCATCCATGTTACTTCAAATGAAAGAATGTGATTATTTTTTATGGCCAAAACCTATTCCATTTTGTATACACACCACATTTTTCTTATCTGTTCTTTTGTTGGTGGACACTTTGATTGATTTTATATCTTTGGTATTGCAAATAGTGGTTCAATAAACGTGGAAGTTCAGGTATCTCTTTCATATGCTGATTTATTTTCCTTTGGATAAATACCCAGTAGTGAGATTGCTAGATCTTACGGTAGCTCTATTTTTAGCTTTCTGAGAAGTTTCCATACTGTTTTCCATAGTAGTTGGACTAATTTACATTCCCATCAACAGTGTTTCCCTTCCTACAAATCCTTGCCAGCATCTGTTATTTTTTTTTCTCTTTTTGATAGTAACTGTCCTAACTAGGGTAAGTGATATTTCACTGGCCTTTTGATTTGTATTTCCTGATGATTAGTTATGTTGAACATTTTTTCATATATTTGTTAGCCATTTGTGTGTCTTCTTTTGAGAAATGTTTATTCATGTAATTTGCTTACGTTTTAATGAGATTATTTGTCTTTTTACTGGTGAATTGTTTCTTGTATACTCTGGATATTACTTCCTTGTTGGATGAATTGTTTGCAAATATTTTCTCCATTTGACAGTCTGTTTCTTCACTCTGTTGATTATTTCCTTTGTTATGCACAGATTTTTAGTTTAACATCATCCCATTTTTATTGCCTGTGCTTTTCAGGTCTTAGCCATGAAATCTTTGCCTAGACCAATATCCTGAAATGTCTTTTCTATGTTTTCTTTTAGTAGTTGTATACTTTCAGGTCTTATGTTTAAATGTATACTCCATCTTGAGTCAAGTTTTATACATAGTGAGAGACAGAGGTCCAGTCCAGTTTCATTCTTCTGACTACAGATAACTAATTTTCCCAGCAGAATTTATTGAAAAGGTGTCTTTCCCCTAAGGTATGTTTTTTGTACCTTTGTTGAAAACTATTTGGCTGTAGATACATGGATTTATTTCTATTTTTTTTTTTTTTTTTTCCCCTATTGCCCTAAAACTTTGTAAAATTGAATAGGTAAGTAAAGCTAAGGAGAGAGAGTATGGGGAACCGCAAATTAAACTAACTTTCTTTAAAAAAAAAAATTCTCTTACAGTGGCTATGCCTTCTAAACACTTTCAATAAGTGTAGAGGAGGAAAAAATCACATTACATAAGCTATATAATACTGTACATGTTCAAATATAGATTAGTGAATGGTAAAATAAGATTCTCTTTTCTATCATTTCCCTCTATGAAAAGTCACCAACTATTTTACATATTATCTTCCACCTTTCTTGTAGAAATGTTCCACATCAGTAGGCATAATTCACAGGGAAATGAGGAACTGAAAATTACTGTGAGATAACTTTCTTCTTAAGGTTTTCTTATGGGTTCTATTTTCCAGCTACACACAGTAAATTAAAACATTCATTATATGTGTCAGCTAACATTTTATTTTGTCTAGCAGAGATATTTGTAAAGAAAAAGATTTCCACCACTATGCCAGAAATAATTGGTTTAAAGTGTCAGAGAAAAATATGGGCCTTTGAAATATGTCCGAATTAGGAACATTTGAGATATTAATCCAAGTTGGTTTGTCCACTGCTGTTATTTCCAGGTTTCAGAGTTTTCCAGACTTCAGCAACTTTAAAAAAGTATAACAGAATTTTAAAATGTAAATATTCCTTTCCATGTGGCCACTTATTTTCTGGGAGAAACTAACATATTTCAGATTTGGCACTGTATTAATCTTTTCTCATGCTGCTAATAAAGACACACCTAAGACTGGGTAATTAATAAAAGGAAGAGCTTTAATTGACTCACAGTTCAGCATGGCTGGGGAGGCCTCAGGGAACTTACAATAATGGCATAAAGTGAAGCAACCACATCCTTCTTCACATTGTGGCAGGAGAGAGAATGAGTGTCCAGTGGAGGGGGAAGCCCCTTATAAAACCATCAGATCTCGTGAGAACTAACTCACTATCACTAGAACAGGAAGGGGGAACCACCACATGATTCAAGTATCTCCCCCTGGTTCCTCCCATGACATACGGGGATATGGGAAGGAACTACAATTTGAGATGAGATTTAGGTTGGGACACAGCAAAACCATATCATAATATGAAAGAAGAACTAAAGCATCCCAGAAACAATAATTATCAGATAATTCTGTGCAAAAGACATTATTCTGATACCATAGACAATGTAAGAGGATGGATAATATTCCTGTTTTCCTCTTAAAGCTTCAAAATGCATATTGTATTTTATTTTTCTTCTATGTATTATGGAGTATTCCAATTAAACAAAGAATTAACATTATATGAAGATAACCATCTTTACATTTTTTTCTTGACAATGTTTATTTACATTTTGTGCTATAGACTATACTAACAGGTAAAAATTAGGCTTGGAATGTGAAGGCAGATGACAGGCAGAGGCAAAGGACAAAATGCTAAATTGTTGCAATTTCTTTAGTGTATTTTCCATTTGCAGAGAATATCTGCAATCCCTAGAAACAAACATAAGGAATATCATTGAATCCCTATGAACAAGCACCCTGAGAGTGTCATAAGCTTATTTAAAATATTTGATTCTGCCTCAATGCAATCATGTTGAAATTAGACCAAATAAATTAAAAATAAGTATATTCATCATTATTTGAAAGACACCAATTTATTCATCTTTACTCAGGCAGATTCAATATTTGTTTAACATCTACTTTGTGCAAGCACATGACAGCATTGAATGAATTGGCCTTTGTCCCTTGATGAGGATCTGTCCGCCTTCAGGCCCAGATGAAAAAAAGTCTCAACACATCATGTGTAGATGTCTCTAAATCTAATCCCGGTTATATCTGGCATTTTCTGGTCACCTAGTAAACAGTATAGTCAGTACTCTGTTTCTATTCTCGTTATTATTCCTCTCTTACTATGTTTCTGTTAAAAGTGGGAAATATAAAATATAAGTACAAAATGATTTTATTATCTAATCTATAGATTCTGACAATTTCTCACAGTAGTTTTCGTTTTCATCCTCAAGACTATAGGAAATCACTACATCCAGGAACCTATTTTATTCTCAACATAATTCTTGTCACTTTGTATTTGAAGGTTTGTGTTTATCTTTTTCTCCTATCAGTCTGTGAACTCAAGTCCTATAAGTCAAAGACGTGGCAAAGGCCTCCAGGAAGGAATTACTATAATTAATTCTTTCCAAACTAATTTTTACTGTCCAGATTCTCTGTTAGTATGCCAAGTGTTTTCTCTAGCTTGCTTCGTTGATAACTCTTTCCAAAATGATTCTGTATCAGATGCAACAATTATCAGCTTAAAACTGCTCTGTGTAGAAAATAGGTTGGGCCACTGCCAATAAGTGTCAAATTGACTCAAACATACTATTATCAAAACTGACCTTAGGTAGCAAAGTGCTACCTAAGGTTTCCACTACTATTGGTCTAGTCTGACTATGGGCAATTCTCTCACAAACCATGCAACCTCTAACATTCTCAGCTGTGTAATTCAATGTGCCTTGCTCTGCAATGTGTAATGCATGTGCAAAGTTGGCTACAAATTAAAGAAGCACAGGAAATAGAAGGACGGAAATGACCAAAGGAATTGGCTGAACGTTCCCTTCTGATTGTTTTAATCTTAGAAAGTTAACATATAAATAAATTTCACATTTCTGAAAATGCAACAAATGCAAAAATACTTAGTAATAAAATCTAACTTTAACAAGCTCTTTAATTTCTATTCTCTCAAAAATGTTCACAAACTTTTCTTTGATCTAGAAATGAACAAGGAGATTATGAAAATAACCACTGAGATGATAAAAGAACATGAAGTTGGTGTTCCCACAGACTAGATATTAGCGGTCATTTTTTTGTCAATATCCTCTGAGCCTTTTCTTTGATAGCCTGTGAAGTCTCTGCATTTGAATTCAGTCTTAATACTGTCTACCTGAATCTCCAGCATCACTCACCCCAAATTACCCTGAACACACACACAAACACACACACACACACACACACACACACACTCATTCACTCATGCACACACAGATAATGAAACAGCAAATGATAGCAACAGGAGGCAGCCAAATGCCTAGGCAGATAGGGGAGGGTCCCTGGTAAAAACCCCACTTTCAATCTGAAGATAGTTTAAAGCCTGAAAACCAAGCTACAAATTAGATCCTTGGACCAGATTGAGAACTTGTCTTCCGGTTTGGTGTGCTTTTCCTCTGACTGATCCCCACCTTTCACCAATTTTACATATACCTACTTTTTCCTAATTGGTTTTCTACACTGTTGTGCCCACCTTTGAGTGGTATCTTCACTTAACCTTTTTTGCATACTCACCAACCAATCAGCATGCACTTCCCATTCTGAGTCCATAAAAGGCCCCAGACCCAGCCACATGGGGAACTTTCCTTTCTTTAAGTAGGGAGACCAACTGTGCATCCATCCCTTCTCTGCTGAAAGCCGTTTTCATTGTTCAGCAGAATTCTTCTGTGTCCTCCTCACCCTTCAATATCCAGTGTATCCTCATTCTTCTTGGGCATAATATAAAAGCTCAGGAACCACTGAATGTGGGTACAAGCTATAACACAGGTGAGCTGGGGCACATCAGTATGGCTAAGCAAGGCCTGAGTGGGGTGTCACTGGCTGGGGTACCCTAGCTTGCAAAATGGCCAAGAAGAAAAATTCTACATCACTAAGATCATTGAAGACATCTCAAACATAGGTATAGAAATTGAGACCCCTTTGTGATAGAGGTACAGAGTCAGTATCATCAGTAAAATGTCACAACCTTACTACAGGCAGAAAAGGCTGATGATCATATCACTTGTTTTGCACAGAATTACTAATCATGACTTTAAGTATAAACTTCAAAGACTTTTCATGTAGAGAATTATTCCCCATTTTAAGTACGCTTGCTTAGAAAAATAATATGACTGTTAAAAGTAGCATTTGGACAATTGAAAATGATAACTCTGGAACTTTGGGGTCCAATTTACTGTAACCACTAGCCATGTGTAGTTATTAAACCTCTTTTTTAGTTAAAAAAAAAAACAAGTTAAATGTTTAGTTCATTAGTCACACTAGTCACATTTCAACTTCTCAACATCCAAATGTCACTAGCAGCTACCATATAGGACAGAAGTATACAACATGTCAACACCACAGGAAGTTCGATTTGGCAGTACTGCTCTAGATAATCGGCTTTATTAAATCAGAGTCAAATCTTCGAAATGCTTAGGATAAACTATGGACTTGTAAGTCCAGTGTAAGAAAAGGTAGGATATCAGTTCTAACATTCCAATTACTGGATTTCTAGGCTAACTAGCTGTGACTCTCAAAGCTGGGATGACTGGAAGATCTTTTGAAGTATTAGATGATTAGTGTTATGTGTTCTTACTATCCTCTTTGCAAAAGATTATCAAGTGGGAGACTAGATACTCCCAGCATCAAGTAAGCAGGTTTTGTCATCATTTGTGAACTCAGGAAGAGAAAGAGAAGTAGAAATGGAGAACAAAAGTTTTGCAACACCCGATTAAAGAGCCTAATATAAAATTATTTGGTAGCATGATATAACAAAACTGTAAAAAATATTTTTTCTTCACAATAAGTAGTAATAACTGTACTGGAAATATTAAGTCTATTTAAGAAGACAATAGTCAGTTTATGAGAACAAGTAAAGACAATGTATGGAACCATATAAAAGAAGATGATGTATTGCGACAGATCTAGGAAACTATGTATTAATAATAAAACTGTTACTTTCTATTGAGATCTTTCAATGTATCAGATTCTATGTCATTTACTTTTCACAATGATTGGCGAAGCAAGCACAAGTATAATTTGCAATTTACAAGTGAAAAACTACTAAAATTTAAGTAACTTGCTCAAGGTAGAAAAGCTAAGACTGGAATTAAAAACTAAATCTTTTAACTCCAGAGAAACAAGATTCATATAATAATGTTGCCCAAACAAAATATTTACCTCCAATCTTTGCAGTATGTTTAAAATAATTACCTGAATGGATGCTATACAGCTATAAGATTTAATTCATTATTGTTTACTGTCCGGAGCCATAAGGCCCGGAGTTAGCCGACCTCTGTTGCTTGATCTCCGCAAAGCGGAGACAAAATGGCACATTTCCGGGTTCTTCATTATAACCTGTTCCCGCGTGCGCCTAAAACCTTTCCCGCGGGCGCCTAAACCTTTCCCGCGGGCGCCTAAACCTTCCCGCGGGCGCCCAAACCTTTCCCGCGCGCGCCGACCTTTTCGCGCCCAGAAAGATATGCAGCCTAGGGCGCAGGTGCAATCCCGCGCCCGGGAAAAATTACAAACCCAAGGTGCATGCGCAATTGTAATTTGAGAAGACCCGGACCCCCGTCACCGCCCTGGCCCAACCTCTTCCCCTGCCAGCCTATATAAGGCATCGCACCACCATTATTAAACGAGACTTGATCAGGCTATTTGTCTTGTCTCCATTTCTCGTGTTTTCTTGTCTCCTCCATTCCCACTCCCCCTTCCAGGGCCCCTTCGACTGTCCCGCGGGTCGGGACAGTTTACTTATTTTTATACATTAGTATTGGTATACTCTGGACTTCACTGGCTAAATTATTTGGTCTATATATGCCTGCAAAAGATCTAAATTTTCTAATTCATAAATGATTTTATTTTCATGATTTATAGAAACTAGCTCACATCATTTTTATTTAACAGTAAGCTGGTTTGCCTTAGTACTTTCTTACTCCACTTCCTTATCATATAAATATGTTCTACCATTTCAAAAATAATAACAGAAATGCAAAGCATCTTCCTCATCCCTGTATATTCTTTTCTCCATTTCTTTAGAACCAATCTTCCTGAAAGTTTAGTTGATTCTTTTCCTTCGTTGCTTTTCACTTCTCAAACCACAGCAGTGTAGCTTCCAATTCACACACTATGTATGAAATCAATACTTGACCAAGCCATTAATAATACTGCACATGTCAAAACAAATGTGACCAAAATTTATTATGTATTCTAATATTAGATATTATATTATGTTCATTTTTTATGAAACTCTCTTCTCCATTGGTTTCAATGACATCAACCATCAATTAAATATCTGAGGACGCTTAACTTCCAAGTCCAAAATTAGTCTCACAATTTTAATAATAAATCTGATCTTTTAATGATTGTTTTTGTGTCATTATCCATTTTCCAGAAAACAATATAGGATTTTGAACCAAGCTTTATTTTTCCCTCTCCTGTAATTCATACACATTCATTTTCCAAGTTCCAATGATGGTATGTATCCAATAATTGAAGAATTCGTGCCTCTTTTTTCACCTTTCTCTGTTATAGTTTAGTTACATTTATAAACAAATTTGCACTAAATTATTAAAATTCCTCACCTCTAACTTAGTTTGCGCAACCACCATAATTTTCTTTTCTCCCACCCTCCCTCCCAGCCTTTTTTTAAAATTTAGACAGGGCCTCGGTGTGTCACCTAGACTGGAGTGCGGTGGCATGATCTTGGCTCACTGAAACTCTGCCTCTCAGGTTTAAGTGATCCTTCCAACTCAGCCTTCCAAGTAGCTGGGACTACAGATGTGTGCCACCATGCCTGGCTAATTTGTGTATTTTTGTAGAGACAAAGTTTTGCTATGTTGCCTCAGCTGGTCTCAAACGCCTAGACTAAAGCAATCTGCCCACCTTGGCCTCCTGAAGTGCTTGGATTCCAAGTGTGAACCACCATGTCCAGCCCTACCATACTTTTCTTGAACAACAATGATCAATGTGCCACTCACTTGCTTAAAACAAATTTGGTAACGTATCTAGTAGTTTCAGGATAAATATAAGGGATCAGTTTGATACTTAAGAGCCTTTATGATTTGTCACAATTCCATTCAATCCATTCGGATTTTTGTTTTACCTGGAGAACATCATGTTAAGTGAAATAAGCCAGGCACAGAAAGACAAATACTGCGTGATCTCACTTATATATGAAATCTGAAAAAGTCACACCTATAGAGGCAGACAGTAGAATAAATGTTATCAAAAGTTGCATGGCCACGGAGAGATTGAGGAGATGTTGATTAAAGGATGGAAAATTTCAGTTAGATATGAGGAATAAGATCAAGAGATCTATTATAAAACAGAGTGACTATAGTTAATACAAGGAACATTGGAACCTTGAAAAAGCGACCTCACTTCCTTGGTGAAAGACCCCTACAGAACTTAGAATGCTAGTAACCAGGCACCCACATTCCAAGGAAAGCCTTGCAGCTCACTTGACAGCAAATGCTCAAGAGAGCAAAATGTCCTCCTGCTGGATCCTGACTTTCCAAGGCTCTCACTTCAGGTCTTCCTGAAGGATGTCAAGGATGCCAACATGGGTGTATTTCTCACCCCAGATGCCTCTGATCATTTGGCAAGGGGCACCCACAGGTAACACAAGGAAGCCGAGGGTAGGCCCCTCTAAGCCACACAAGCCCCTCATAGGCCACGCCTGTGATCTCATCAAAGGTGCCGTACACCCTTCCCTATCACCGTGTGTTGGGAAAAGCAACTGAGAACAATGATATGTCTCTAATATTTGAAGAATTTGTGCTTCTTTTTGCATCCCTCTATGATATTTGAAGTAATGTATGTGCTAATTAGTTTGATTTGGCCATTCCACAATATAAATTTCATTGTATGATGTTTTCAAAACATCATATTGTACATGATAAATATATACAAATTTGTCAACTAAAAATACATATTTCTATCTTGACCTTGTACAACCAACCCAGTATCCATGATCTGTTTTCTCCTGAAAACCATGAATTGTTTTCTCCTGCTGATATTAGGAGTGCTTTAGTCCTTGCTTCTGCACATGATGTAAGTTGTCCCTGTCTGCCTGAGTTTCTTTCTTATCTTGCTTATCAAATAAATATATTTTATTGGCACAAAACTCTATTTAGATGTGACTTATCTGGGAACCCTACACACTTTACTACCAAAACACTTGGTCTAGGTCCTGCTCCTTGCCACACAGAAAGCCAATCACCAAGATAGCAAGTATTGCTGAAGAAGAAGTCTTTAACCAGATGCTGCAGCTGAGGAGATGAGAGCTCAGTCTCAAATCCGTCTCTCTGACCAACTAAAATGAGGGGCTAACATAGCAGGGAAGGAATGTAATAATGTGTGTAAGAAAACAAGAACTAGGGAGGGGCAAGGAAGCAATCATGATGAATGAGTGGTTCAGCATCTCATTGTCTGAAGTTTCAGTTCTGGTGATTTTCAGTTCTCCGGTAAGACCGTAAGGTTGTTTCTTAAGAGAAGAACTCAAGTAAAAAAATATAGGTTGCAAGTTTTAAGATCAGAAGAGTCCATTTCTATGTTTATCAAAAATAACTATCTATGGGACTATTGGGTCAATTTATTTAAACCAGGAAATATGTGTGTGTATTTTTAGCTTCAATGCATCATTTGCTTATTTATGATCTAATACTAATTTAATATATTGAGTTCATTTCCTAAATATCTATGTTGCTAAATAGACCATGATCAGGACAGGGAAAATATATTAATCATTCTTGTTATTGAGCAGATCTAATATATGAGGATTTTTTACTTTAGTATTATTTGGGCCATTGTGTAAACAAGTTTTTTAAGCATGTGTATATAAACTGGGATAAAAGGATAGTAACAGATATTTACAGCTTTTAAAAGAGTAACTTGAGAAAGGTGATAACATTTCAAACTAACTTCTAAACTTGAAACATAATTAAAAAAAAAACAAAAAGTGTAAAGAAAGATAATAAAAATTGAGAATAAAATTTTTTTCAGCAAGGTGCCAAAGCTGATAAAAAATGGCTGGGTCAATTTGTCTCCCAAATAAGCTTTCCTCTTTCCCCCCCAGTTTATCAACTCCAAACTGAAGTAAAACTTCCTACTTATTTATGGAGACAGTAGAACAATCACAGGACCCTAACCCTGTAAGAGGGACAGGTTGTACACCTTTGTACAAATTCCAACATGTGTAAACATGCATCACACATTAAAATGTACCAAGTTATGGGTGAAAGATAAAAGAAATCCTATAAAACCCAGGGACCAAGGGAATGGTGGTACCTTTCAACCTGTTATATTAAAGTTAGTTTTTGAGCTTGCCTTATTTGCCCTTTCACAGATTAAGACCCTGGATGATACAGACACTAGTTGGTCTTAGTATCTCCAACAGCGTTAATCACAGAAACTATTGATGACAGCAGTGGGCTGTCTGGAGCAGCCTTTGCCATCACACTGGCTGCAGTGGGGAGGCGCGGGTGGTGGCAGCAGGAGTGACTGCAGGAGCAGTAGTAGCTTCCATGGGTCCCCTCTGCCCCATGTCTCCTGTGCCCCATGCCCCGAAGGCAACCAACTGCACCATCCCCCTCCTCGCACAGTCAGGCAGGACCTGCTCCCAGGCCCAGAACCTCTACCGTGGCCTCAACTTTGCTCCCCGCCACATCCCAGGAGCCCACAAGCACCTGGCTGAAGGCAGAGTCAGGAACTGTGGGGCCAGCACCAAAAGCATCAGCTTCATTTGTGCAGGGCTGTTTGGGGCCACCATGCCACCTGCACCTCACCTGCCACCCCTGTGGAGAAAACGCAGAGAGGAGGCAAACTAGAAGAACAGCAAAGAAAAGCTGCCCACCTGGGTTTGTTTGCCCAGGACGGGCACCACACACATGGATCACCAAGGTGTGTGCCACTGATGTCCCATGAATCTACCTGCCCAGCCTGGAGGTTGAGGCTCAGAATTTGGAGCACAGACACCACACAGAGTCCATGGGCACAAGCATCAGGTGCAGGTTCTTGCAGCAGCTGGGCCTGAGGCACCCTGCTATGTGACCCCGAGCACGGGAACCTGAACTGATGCAGCAGGAATTACCCAGCTGCCGCTGCAGCCACACTGCCATGGCTGTGGACACGCATTCCTATACTACTGGGGGCCAGGAGCAGGCAGGAGCCCTGCCCTCCCAGGAGCAGCTGCAGCCACCAAGACCATGTCTGTGGACCCAGGCATCTCTGCACTCTTAGGAGCCTGGGAAGGACCTCCCTGTGCCTGCAGGCTCAAAAGTGCCTGCTCCTGCTACCTGGCTTCTCCCTGCTGTCCGTGTTCACTCCAATCTCAGAGAAAACTTGAGGCTGAACCCAGGGAATATCTCAATCCGGCCAGGTGTGCACATGCTTGGAGCAGTGCTGACATGCCAGCTCCCTGCTGCCTCAGTCCCCTCTGGACTTTGGATATCAACAAGCATGGGAGGGAGGGTGAACGGGGTGCTGAAGGTAGCTTATTGCTGGCCTGTAGGTGCCCCTCAGCATGAACAACCTGGGTGCCATATACAGCAGTGGGAGGAAGACAAGATCTGGGCTGGAAAGGGTGGATCCCCAGTGAAGTCCCACCTTCAAGCCAGGGAAGGCCTGAATCCTGGGGGCCAGGCTGCCAGTCCCATGTACCGGAAGGGGGAACTTTTCATGCTTTTTCCTGGGCTCACCCATGGGCCCCCATGGGCCAATCAGCATGCACTTCCTCCCCTCTGAGGCCCAGAAAAACCCCAGACTCAGCCAGACTCGGAGAGAGAGTGGGACTGCCAGCTGTGGAGAGGAGCTACCGGCTCCTGGGTCTCCTCTCTGCTGAGAGCTGAACACTGGTGGAGATGACCTGCCAGCAGAGAAGAGGTACCCTCTCTGCTAAGAGCTGAACCCTCATCAGGACACCCTGGCTACAGAGAGGAGCTAGACGTTGTGGGTCTCCTCTGAGCTGTTCCTTCGCTCAGTAAAGCTCCTCTTTGTTTTGCTCACCCACCAGTTTTCTGTGTACCTCATTCTTCCTGGATTCAGGACAAGAACTCAGGACCTAATGAACGGTGGGGCTAAAAGAGCTATAACACAAACAGAGCTAAAACACACCCCTTCCTCACCACGTTGTGAATGACAAGAAGGAAAGAAGAGAGAAGAGAAGAGCTGTGGACCTTCAGGGAGCCCAGACCCACGAGCTTCCTGAGCCAGGACTCTGACACCCTTTTTAGGGCTCTGCAATTCACCACTTCGTTCCCCAGTGTCAGCCATGGAAGCTGCTTATGGTATGCCTGACCCAGCCACAGACTTGCAGGGAACCAGCGCCTGTGCCAGTACTCGGAGCTGCCGGCCCCACTGCAGCCAGTATGCCTGGCTGTGCACAGTGGCCAGACCCCTCACCACCCTGCTCACCCTTGACAGGCATGGGATCCAGGCCAGTAGTGTGAGCTGAGCACAGCCTGCCAGACTGAGTGGACCCAATAGGCTCAAGAAAAACTCGGGCAAAGGCACCAATGGTCACAGAAGTTTCTGACTGGAAAAGCAACAACTCAAGGATCCCATAACACTACTACACTTGCTTTGTTGTGTACAACATTAACTTAATAAAAAGTGGGTGGTTTAATCAATTAATGAATTAATTTTGAATACAGTTATAAATTCTAACATTATTTTTACTCAGAAGCCTATTCCTTTGTCTTAGTTTAGATGACTTTAATTTTTAACTATACTTTTGGGCTTATTGAGTCAGATAGTTAAAACATTATTAAATTCATACGGAGTTGATTTCAGTTTGGATGTTTTGTTACAGCATATTTTCTCAAATTTAATCTGGCATATACTTATCAGTGGAATTTTCCACCCTTACATTGATTTAATTTACTTGTCATACTTAGTAATTTAATTGAGTTCCAATTTTTACTTAGTAGCCTTCATGTTTACACGTTAAAACTATCTGACAGCATACAAAGCATCTGTAAAACCCCCATATTTTCTTGATATTTACATAGAATGATATATATCTTCTGGTTTAAAGATATTTTTCAGTACATTTTCTTTCAAATGATAAAATTATGTTTGAGTTTAACCATATTATTTTATGAAAACAAAAAACTTTTAGACTCCGTCTCAGGAAAAATAAAATAAAATAAATAAATAAATAAATAAATTTAATTAGAAAGTGTATCAGTGAATTTCCTTGCTCTTCAAAAACACAGAGGTGTGTAATTGCTAAAAAGAAGCATAAATATATTAATATATCATTCAATATTAAACAATCTGGTGGTAGTTAGAAATTCAGTTGTTATAACTGACAGAGACAATGTCTGGACAGGATTTTCTGAAAAATGACATATTATATATATATATTTATTAAATATCATCATAAATGAAGCTCACTGGACAGATAATGTTTTGAAATCTCAAGGATGACAGATTTAAGAAATTCTATATGGAAACAATAAGATTATCTTTAATATATTTACAAATATCCCATCATTCTAGAAGTAGATGGGTCAAAATAAATACTAGACTTTAACCTCAATGTTGCATTTTAGAGTGATGATAAATGTTTACTGTAAGTCTGAATTTTAGAGTACTATATCTAATTAGCTGCTTTGTTTTTTACCTTCATGAAATTAATATTCAGAAACTGTTCTTAAAAGGGCCAGCTGCACATAATTCAGGTGTGAGATTCAAAACTCACACATTCACCTGAGGGTTATTTAATGTGAAGAGTGAAACAAATTTCAGTAGTCACGGCAGATATTAATGCTAAGCATACATGATTAGGAGTCTGTTCAATTGTGCAGTTACAGTCATTATTCAATGAAAGAATGTGTGTTCAGTATGGACAGAATATTTGCGTTTCACTGTTATAATCCCAACAATGAATGCAACACTGGAGTCAAGTAGATGCTAAAGAAATATCTGAATAAATAAGTGGAAAAATTGATAATTATCATGTGTCTATTTAAAAAGTTGTGAAGTATTTTATTGGAAAAGAAAAAAAATCACCATTGATAGTTGTATGTTTTAAAAATAAAATATATCTATATCTGTGTAGCATGGAATTTGCTTAATGGCTTGAGAGCATGAATTTGAATTCAAAGACATGGGATCTTTATGTATTAATTCATGTATAAATGCCACATGACATATGTATTCTGAGATTGTCAAATTAGAGGTCAAATTTATGAACATATCTCATAAAATGGGAAAAAATGAATCATATATATTATTTTTATTAGGTTTCCTTATTCAACATAAAATAATTTCATCTCCACTATATAAGAAAGTAGTTATTATATAAACTTTACACTTACTTTCACGTGTTGACACACAGATTTATATATGGATTCTAATAAATGTTGATTTCAGAGGAAAATTTAATATTTCCATATGGCGATGGTGTATGTTCAGCACTCCATTTTCTTTTATATAGACTATACATCCCATTATTTCCTTTCTTACTTTACATATTTGCGATTAAAAATCATCATATAGACATGTAATCTGGACTTAGTTAATTTCATATGAATTCAGTTACAGAAACACATATTGAACAGCCACTATTTGTTGGCGTGAAAGTAGTAGCCTCTGCCCACAGAGAAATGCTAGCCATTTGAACTTAACTTACAGACAGTTATGTTACCTTTCTACTACTCTTCCTTAAATTCCTAGAAATTATGTGGGTAATTTTACCAAAAATAATAAAGAAATTACATTAATATTAATATAAATAAATAGAACATTCAGTAAAGTGGCTTGTGGTAAGGCTGACAAGATATAAAGCAAGGGAAAGAACTGTATTTTAATTACCGGATTGACCAAAATATCCTATTTACTTTTACAGATAATTATTTAAGCTAAAAGTACCAATAATTAATAAAAATAGGCTTTTTATAAACCTCAGCCTCAAGTTTAACATTTATGTCTTCTTTTTTAAGTCAGTTACACATTTAAGATCAGTATGCCCACTTGACTTCATCCTTCAGTCAAATTTTTCTTCGCATTAAATCATAAATAGTACTCCAATTTACTTTTACCACTGAATAAAGTTTTATTCAGTTTTCCCCCTTTGTAGGAAGGAATGGTATTTTTGAAAGGACAACATTTTGTGAATTTTTTCCCCTTTTTTACATGGCAAAGTATATTACTTCAGTATTAATACGACCTTTAACATGGTATTTTCTATTTACATTTTTAAAAATACCTAATAATTCTTTCCACAATATAATTTCCATTCGTAAATTAGAATACAAAAAGATTTAGACATGTGTGTGAAACTAGCATAAGCTCATTTCTAATGTATTAGAACCCCTAGAAAAATATAAGGAAACTTAACAATTATGAGTGCCTACTATGTGCCTAATCTGTGTGAGTTAAAATTCTGAGGGGCCCAGTCTTGTCAGGGTTTGGAGGAAGCACGCTTTTCATGAGATTTGCTCCAGGAGTCACTGGGTTTTTAGGGTAAATATTGGAGAAAAATATCTTTTTACTGCAATGTTGAACTTATTTACATCATCCTAAATCAAATAAAACGGTAGCAATAAGACCGTAAAATAACAATTTTTTTAAGAGAAGAGCTTTATTTTGGAAATAGTAGTGAAAAGTAAGATAAAAAGAACAATTAAACCTTCTTTTAACTGTTTCCTCAGAAAAGGGTTGTTATGGACTGAAGGCTGTTTCCCCACAAAAGTCCTATGTTGAGCCCCTACTCCTCAATGTGATGGAATTACAGGCAGGCCCTTTGGGAGATCATTAGACTTGGATAAACTCACGAGCATGGAGTCCCAATGGTGGAACTAGTGTCCTTATAAGAGGAGGAAGAGAGACTAGATCCTTCTCTCTCAGCCATACCAGGACACAGCCAAAGGGTGGCTGTCTGCAAACCAAGAGGAAAGCTCTCATTGGGAACTGAACTTGGATTTCCCAGCCCACTAGAACTCTGAGAAATTCATACTTATTGTATAAGCCACACAGTGTATGGCATTTTGTAATAGCAACCTGAGCAAAGACAGTGACATAATACATCAAACACTGAAAATTTGGATGTTAGTTAAAGGACTAAATATAGATGAATTGGGAGCAAGGAAATTGTCTTAATAAATTTGTAACTTCCTCTGGAAAGCATACAAATGAATTTTTGTTAGATATATTTGCAAATGTTTATATAGAATTCATTCTTTATCGTGGTTTTATGTTAAAATACAACATTGGAGTCACAAAAGGAATATGTTGTGCATTTAAAAGAAGATAACATGGATTTTGAGATACATTTTAGAATAACACTGAAATTCCATAAGTTTTCTTTAGTATCCTATCTCAAGAAGAGTGCTTTAAGGTTTCATTGATCCTGAATAAGGATTCCTTTCTGCTGCTTTTATGGACAGTTCATTCACCCAGTTTCACCAGGAGTATCATTTACTATGTTTTGACTACTGTTTTAAGACCGTATATGATGTGTTTTTAAAATTAAAGTCTTGTTATATGCCTTTCTGCATATTCTCCCATGCTAAGTTTGAAGGAATAGTAAAACATTTCATGAAAGTTGACATAGATTAATCCAGACTATGTTGCCAAATTTCTTTCTACATAGCCAGTGCTGGCAAGTCATCATTAATCTGTATTTTTGTGATATCTATTAGATCTCTACTAATTGTTCTATGTAGATATTGTGAGTTGTATTTTGTGCAACATGAAGCAAAGTGGCCAAATGTATTAGAAAATTTCTCATTACAAGATACAAACAACATGCATTTCCTTTACTCAGCATTGAAAAATAATGGGATCTCATTCTTCACTCCCACTGAGAGTGTAGGAGAATGTCCATATTTAGAAAAATAGCAACTATCATAAGAAATAAATTGAACTTCTGTATTTTATTATCAAAAGCAGACAATAGCAAAAGAAATTAAAATGACAAAGAAGCAAATATGACAGGCCTTGTCAAGTATGATGAGCTTGGCAGAGTTAGGCACTTATTCTGAGTTGCTTCAGAAAAAAGTGGCAACTGATACATGAAATATAATCTACCTTAGCCTTGGCATTCAAAAAAGTCAATTAATCATAATCTACCCTAAAATCAGGCTGCTTATTGACCTGTATTTCACACCTCCTCATAACATTTGTAGGTCATGTGTAACATCCTGGTTTCATTAAGGGATCATAGAGTAAAGTATGTTATGACATTCAAAATCCTTGTTGAGGAATAAGATTTCTAGGAAGAATAATCTTTTCTCTTCCCAACAAGACAAACAAAATACAAAACAAAAGACATGCAAAACAAAACCATACAATCCTATTTTATTATCCAAAATTGAAGCTGAAAACATTGTTTTTCTTATTTAGTTTTTCCAATGCTTTATATTTTGTACTAAAGCATTAAGTATAGGTGAGGTAGATATTGTTTTCTTTATAACTATATGTCTGATGAAATAATTAACTTCTTCCTTCCATAAATAATTTGTATCTCTTGCAAAACAAGAAACATCTATTACATTTCAGGATATCAAAACAAACGCTAACGATAATTTATTTTCTTACCTTAGAGAGAAAATGTCATTTTGCTATAATGGTACAATGGTATTACAGCAATAGGAAGGTATTTTTGTAATAATCTATAATGAAAATCCAAGTCTATTATTGGAGTATAAGATGAGAGAATTTGTCTGGATGTATGGCATTTGATCCTGTAATATAGGAAAGATTTTAAAAATGTGACATGATAAATAGACTGTATTGTTGAAGTCATGAAAACTGAAAAAATCAGTGGAGAGTCCAAAAGTGCCAGCTGGAAAGGAGACAGAAGGATATCAACAGTCTGCATTCAGAAGGAATCCTGATGTGTTGATGTAATAGCCTGATAATGAAATGACTTGCCTGCCTCTATTTACAAAGAACTCTTTGATTCTTTGAAGTGGGATGTTTTGGAGATCACATAAACATGGCCTAACATAAAAAATGTGTCTTTAAGTGCATTATATTTTCTCTATAAATATTCATTCAAATAAATCAGTCTCCAAGGTTTATGTGTTTATTAAGCATATTAGAATTGAAGATTGTTTAATATCTGCTACTTGCTCTGCATTCAAATCAAATTTTACTTTGAGATACTTTTTGTGGGAAAACACAATAAGTCAAAACTGATTAACAACTCTGTCTAGACTCCAGTAAATACATTGTCACCCAATTTCATGAATAGATAATAGAGCACTTGTTAAAAGCATGTGACACTCAGATCAGTCAAACCTTGCCAGAGCTGAAAAATGTAGAAATACTTGCCTTGAATTCTTTGAGGAACTCAGTGAAATATGAAGAAAACGGGCAAGGGAAAGAGAGGGAGAGGAGAGAAAAGAAAAAAAGAGAATAATAATATAAATTTCAAGATGAAAGAAGTGAGAAAATGATTAGGCCTAAATTCTAAGATGTAAAGTACGATACAAAATCATGGTCCTGAATCAATTATCCAATAAGCCTAATTGACAAACAGCCATTATGGTCTTGGCTTAGCCCGTTACTAGCTATGTAACAGGTTCATAAACATCTTACTATAAAATGCCTAGTATATGTCAGGCCATGGTCCTGGGGATACACTGTTGAACAAGGATAGAATGGTACTTCACATTCCTGTGTGGGGACATAAACAACAACCAAAAGCTTACAAAGAAATAATTTCAGATAATTAAAAATTCTGTAAAGAAATAAAACAAAACTGGATAGAGAATGGCTGGTAGGATGGAGGAGGATGGCTTAATATCTGATTAAAACTACTTGTAGTAGGGATTATATGAAGTGATGTACTAATTATAATAAAGTGGGCATGTGCACAAAACTATCTCTGGAAGAGTCAATATTTTCCTAAAGGAGAATCCAGATGTGCCAAAAATGTCTGAGTAGTAAAATAGGATGACTCACTCTGACTCACTCCTGACTTCATACTCTTTCCATTTCAATTCACCAGTAACACTTGAATTAGTTTGAAATTTCAGAAATTACTTGCTATTAATACAGGCAGTAAAAGCTTTCTTATAAATGGTGTCAAGCATGCAAAAATACTCTTTGGGACTTCTGCTTTGCAGAGAGCTCCAATTCTGCTTCATCTGCCAACTCAAATGCTGCTTTCTACATGATATTCCTCCTGCAATAAAGCTCTAAGATAGGAGAAAGACGATGGAATAAAGAGTTGATTTACCTCAATTTTTAGAAAAAAATCTCCAAGGAAATCAATTGTATGTTTTACCATGTGTACTCATAAAATTAGAAAATATTTAATAAATGATATTTTTATATTATTCTACTAGGCAAGTATGGAATAATGTCATAGTTCTACTTTTGAGAGCGGAGAGGGAAATGGTATAGACTTTTGAAAATGGCCTTACCAACAAAATGGGAATGAAAAAAATCTACCTCAAAATATCTTTGCTAAGTTTAATTGAGATAATTCATCTAAAATATCTGTTTCTGGCACATAGTAAGTGTGCAATAATATTGTTAGTCATTATTTTCATTAAAATGTGTTGTTTTCCTTAGAATATATTCTAGATTATGGTTATTATTTTTATGTGAAGCAGTATGTCTTTTGGAGGCATATACCATATATAAATAAGTGGTAATTAGTACAAAAATGCACACTGCTACAATCACTTGTACCTTGGCATAAAACAAACTTTCTTTTAAAAAAAAAAAGGCTTTTTTTCTATCAATTCTAAGTCTCCTTTTTCCCTTTCTGGTATAGAACACAAAATATTTGGGATTATTCATTTTACTTCTATTATTCAAATTTAGTAGAAAAAGATTTCGCTATTTTATATTAGCTCTAAGTGTCTAGGTCTCTTATTCTCTAGTTAACCTATGACTCAAAGAGTAAAAATCCCAGAAAAAGTATTCTTAGAAAAATCAGAATATTTCTCATATATAACTTATCCAATATCACTTGCTTTGCTATCATATGAAAACAAAATGCAATAATGGATGGTATCAGGGTGACAGAGTAGAGGCCTTTAAAATGATGTACATTTGGTGGGTATTTGAACTGTACCGTAGGGATAGCTTAATTCTAGAATATGAGAAGGTGATTCCTACTGTCTCCATTTAGGCATAGCTCAAAGAGTAACTGGAGGAGAGCTTGCCCAAGATTAAGTACTGACTTCTGACCACACAGTGACATTATAATTAACCACTGTTTTGGGACGGAATCCCCCAAATGACAAGCGACACTTTCAGTTTGGATGGTTATTGACCATTATGTGCGGTTAAAAATAAAAGGTTTTCATCTACAATGAGATACTGTTCTTACAATGACGCTTGTGGAAAATACCATCTGAATGGCAAATCTTGGAACCTGCCGTTGATATTATTTACAAGACACATCATTTTGAGGATACATGGAAGTTTCCACTTACTGATATGTTCAAATATTTAGTTTCTTCCACGCAAGGACAAAATTATGCTAAGCCTTGGGATTTCAGAGAAAAAAAATACGTTTTCTGAATGTGAGGAATTCTCATATTCCTAGGAGAAACAGTTCAAACACAAATACAGTGTGCAAATTATGAGACTGAAGAATGTAAATAACTCAGTGACTGCATAAAATAAATGTTGGTTGGCTAAACAAATAATACTAAAAATTTTTAGTGAGCAGGTATGTGAAACAAGTTTCACAGGACAAATAGGAGTTTACATAGGAAAGGGAGAATCAAGCTTTGTTTGGAGATCAGAATAGAAGTGGGGACAATTCCCAGTGAAAATTTCAGACAAAAGAGAAATCAGATGTGTAGGGCCACAGGGCCAGTACAGAGAACCTCAGAAAGTGCCCCCTTGATGATTAAAACCTGCTATATACAAATGCAATTTGGCTAATATGTAATGAATCAATGACACTGAAATTATTAGCCTACTAATTATTTACTACCAAACTGAACAAATTATTTATTTACTACCAAACTGAACAAACTTTAGACAACATTTGTTTCCAGATACTGAAATTAATACTTATAGACTATTAATAGATCTTTGACTGTTTTTAAACACTAAAAAACACCCAAATTAACCTCATATGTTTGAAATTCTTCTCCAAAAATAAACACAAAAGCCAGCAGTGAAATGCTCAGTAAAAAAGGTGAAGACTATAAAAACATAAAGCAATATAATGAAAACAATTAATCTTGACAAGACCACCTTATATGTGGGCATTATAAATAAAAAAAGACATTTCCAATTACTATGGTTATTTTGTTTTGGATAGACAATGAAATAGAAATTCCGTGATTTTAGGAGAATAATTTAATGTCTGATGAGGATTTTGAATATGTTTTAATCTCTTTCTTCTAATCTTATACATTTTCTATTTTGTTGCCAGCATTTTTAGTATTCTAGAAAATACTGAGGTCTGAGTAGCATCCTGGAGTTCATCAGTTGATGTGGCCTGTGAGCTCTGCAATTGGTCTCTCAGCAGTACTTTTTGTTATTTAAACAAAGTGCTAAGAAAATGTGCACAATGAAAATGCTGGCCCTTTTGTTTTTGCGGTCTGCAATGTCCAACTAAATAAAAACCAAGCTTGGACTATGACACAGTGAATGCCTAAAAATATAGTGCCTATATATAACATGGTGCCTATATTTTATATAAATATATTTATTTTTTCTTCCTCCTTGGAGTTTTTTTTTTTTTTTTTTTTTTTACTAAATTCAGAACTCTTAGTTTCATAACATCAACATACAAAAGTCTACATGATTTGCATTCTAGACCACGTGTATTTCTAATGATAATACCTTCCCCTGCCTCCTCTCCTCCTCAAAAAGTTAAAACATGGCGTATTTAAGTGCAAAAGGATGGCAAGTATCTTTTTGGATGGTCACCCCTTAAATAATTCTAGCATTTTTTTCTATGTAACATCTTTATCTTGTATTAAGTACCAAAGAAACAATTTCTTTTGAAAGATAATGTCATTTAAAGTGATGGCTATGTGTTTGTGTATGTGTATGTATGTGTGTATATATATATATAAATAAAATTAAAGGTTTTAAATTACATATATAAAACTTTAAAAAATCAACTCAAAATTGATTAAAGTCTTATAAAACCCAAAACTATAAAACTACTAAAAGAAAACATGGAGTAAACAATTTATGACATTGGTCCGGGCAAGGATATTTTGGATAAGACTTAAAAGCATAGGTAATGGCCGGGCACAGTGGCTCACGCCTGTAATCCCAGCACTTTGGGAGGCCAAGGTGGGCGGATCACAAGGTAAGGAGATGGAGACCATCCTGACTAACACGGTGAAACCCCATGTCTACTAAAAATACAAAAATTAGCCGGGTGTTGTGGCGGGCGCCTGTAGTCCCAGCTACTCAGGAGGCTGAGGCAGGAGAATGGCCTGAACCCGGGAGGTGGAGTTTGCAGTGAGCTGAGATCGCGCCACTGCACTCCAGTCTGGGCGACCGAGCGAGACTCTGTCTCAAAAAAAAAAAAAAAAAAAAAAAAAAATTACATAACAAGAACAAATATAGAAAAACAGGATTAAGTCAAACTAAAAGGTTTCTACAACCAAACCAGACAATCAACAGAAGAAACAATCTAAAGAATGGGAGAAAATATTTGCAAACTATGCCATTTGACAAGGGGTTAATATCCAGAATATATTAAAAACTCAAATTACAAGATAGCAAATAATAATTGTCAGGCCTCTGAGCCCAAGCCAAGCCATCGCATCCCCTGTGACTTGTACATATACGCCCAGATGGCCTGAAGTAACTGAAGAATCACAAAAGAAGTGCAAATGCCCTGCCTCGCCTTAACCGATGACATTCCACCACAAAAGAAGTGAAAATGGCCGGTCCTTACCTTAAGCGACGATATTATCTTCTGAAATTCCTTTTCCTGGCTCATCCTGGCTCAAAAAGCTCCCCCACTGAGCACCTTGTGACCCCCACTCCTACCCGCCAGAGAACAACCCCCTTTTGACTGTAATTTTCCTTTACCTACCCAAATCCTATAAAACAGCCCCACCCTTATCTCCTTTCCCTAACTCTCTTCTTGGACTCAGCCCGCGTGCGCCCAGGTGAAATAAACAGCTTTATTGCTCACACAAAGCCTGTATGGTGGTCTCTTCACACGGACGCGAATGACAATAATAATAATGTGATTAAAAATGGACAAAATATCTGAATAGACATTTCTCAAAAGAAGAGATACAAATAACAGGTATATGAAAAACATACTCAAAATCACAAATTATTAGGAAAATGCAAATCAAAACTACCATGAGATATTACTTCACCCCGATTAGTTTTCACCATTAGTTTTCATCAAAAAGATGAAAGCTAATATATGATGTCTAGGATGTGGAAGAAGAGGAATTCTTACACTCTGTTGATGGGAAGGTAAACTAGTATAAGTATATATATATATATATATATGGCTATATATATACGTGTGTGTGTGTGTGTGTGTGTGTGTGTGTGTGTGTGGAGAGAGAGAGAAAGAGTTTGGAATAATAGAAATAGGTTTTATTCCACTATATCTGAAAGCCTGCCATTTTACATTAATAAGATTCTTGAACGAAATCTTACATTAAAAAAAAAAAAAAAGTCATGTTTCCACAGATGGATATAAACACAATGTGCATGATACGGGTGTTTCTACATCACCAAACCGATGAATGTACTGGGTGAAGATCAGCCTGGGAAACATTCAAATACTTTGAATTGCACATCTTGAATCTGATATTGGGTTAGCAAAATCACCAACGCTCCATTGGCAGGAGGTTAACTGGGGCATAGAAGGTCTAGACTCTTCAGCAAACACAACCTTTGAAAATATTAGAAAACTTATGTCTGAAATATAATGAATTATTTACAATTATGTTTCAAAATTACATTACTCAGGATTCTCCGATGCATCTTGATAATATAGGATTTTTACCAATACAGTAGGTGAGAAATGAAATTTTAGTACACTCTTGATTTGTTATATACCCTTGATGATATAGGTTAAAAATATTTTAGTTTTAAACATATTTTGAGCTTACAATAAATAATTACAAAATTATAATCAAATTATAGTCAATATTTAGGGGTTTAACATAACTAAAACTTTGTCGGTTCAATTAATTAGAAAATACAATTACTGTGGTAAGCAATTAAAGCAATTATTCCATTGTATAAAATAATAAATAGTTTTATGTATCAAAATGCCAAAATTCAGACTGTCTTCAAGATTGATCTTTTATTTTTGGATAACTCAATACATTTAGTAAAATTTATGGCATGAAACTATTTTTTGGGATATAACTTTGTGGCTCTTTAGTGATAGATGAGGCTTAAAAGGTATCCTCACACTTTGTTCAGCATTTATTGAATCTTTAGAATTGGAAAGTCTCAAGAGAGTACCAAGAAATTCAAAAGAGTTTTCCCTTCATCAGTTCTTTTATTACACAGTATCATTTTGAGTACATTCGAGGCTTTTCAAAATGTGATTTCTGAATATCTTGACATGGGCATTTAATATTACTGTGTGTTAGAATTCACACAATTACTACTGTCCTTGACGTGAAGCATTTTTACTTGGCACATTAACATTCATTAAAAATAGCTCAGTCTATCACTGCTCTTTATTCACTATCATAATAAAAAATACATTTTTGAAATTAAAATATTAATATATTATAGACATTTTTATTATGAATTCACTTTATAAAATTAAAAGTAGTCTCAATATCTGATGCTTTACTTGAAGAGACTGGTGTACAACTTGAATTTATTTAAACTGAGCTTTTATTTGAAACAGTACATATACTAAATAATACATGTATATAACTGTTGCTAAATTTTCAAAATTTTAACATTTTGACATGCAATAGCTTCACAAAGTTTACCTTAGCAAAGGTATGTTTTCTGTAAGTACCTACATTATTTTAATACCTCTTTACTTCTGAGATACACATTTTAAGCCAAACTCATTTAGCTAATGTAAAGGATGTTTATTCATTTTATTTAATTGGAATAATACTGTAGTGAGTAAAATGCAAGTATCTTTGAAAACAAACGTTGTTTTCTGAAAAGTAAATTATTATACTCTAAGTTCTGGGACATGTTTCCCAGAACTTAAAGTATAATTTAAAAAGTAAATTATTATTTGGGAGGCCAAGGCAGGCGGATCAAGAGGTCAGGAGATCGAGACCATCCTGGCTAACATGGTGAAACCCCATCTCTACTAAAAACACAAGAAATTAGCCAGGCGTGATAGTGGGCTCCTGTAGTCCCAGCTACTCAGGAGGCTGAGGCAGGAGAAAGGTGTGAACCCGGGAGGTGGAGCTTGCAGTGAGCTGAGATCATGACACTGCACTCCAGCCTGGACAACAGAGCAAGACTCTTTCTCAAACAAAAAAAAAGTTAATTATTAAACATTAAATAATTTTAATAACAGGTAATTATCTCTATTTTATCTCTATTTTTAGTGGACTGCACATCTATTTCTCTTCAACAAAGTTTCATCCTTGATTTAACAACAGTTGCATTTCATGGCAATTTTTCATTTACATTTTTAAGCCACTAAATAAGTGTGTACTCTCAGAAGTTAATTTGTCATTTTGATAATCTAAAATATCTCTGAAAGACAAATTGAACATATAAAATTTAATTTAAAGATAACTTCAAAATTGTCTTTTTTTCTACCACTATCCACAAATTTTAATACCATTTTCTTCTTTATGAATACAATTTTATTTGGCTGAAACATATTTGGATTATCTGATTACATGAGGAGTCTATTTTGCAATTTCTTTGTTTCTTCTTTAAAATGATTTTTGGTGTATTATAAAACCTGTTTCTACACTTTTAAAATAATTTTTAAACTATGGAAATAAAAAATACAGGTGTTGATAGTGACAGTAAAGACTGGAGTATTAATTAGTATCTTGTGTATATGTACACATTGTAGATGGCTTTTCTTCTTGGTACATAATTTAAGGAAAACAATCATTGATTTCCAGCATAGTCATGAATATATGTATGTGTGTATACATATATGTGCATATATAATATAACAAACTAATACATTAAATTGTGAGCTTTCATAAGTATGACAATATAGGAAACAAACGTGTAGTTAGCGATTGCAACAAACATGAAGTCTAATTTAATAAATTCATCATTAATCACAATTTATTCAACAAAGATTCAGATTGAATCTTTGAAGACTCATCGTAGCTTAGGAAAAAAATAATAAATATTAAAAGTCAAAGTTAAAAAATATGATTATTGATTATACTATTTTATAAAACAACTCTGTGCTTCATCTCATCTATTAATCATTTGATTAATCCACTAATTTAAAAGCATTGAAAAATTTCTATTGAGCATTTGTGGTGATGGATGGTGAGAAATACAAAATTAAAAACAATGACTCCTATTCTCAAGAGCGATTACAATTAATTTTGTGAAAATTCCTATACTTTAAGAAAGTATGTAATGAATAAAAACATATATCATGACATTTAAGTTGAATAGAAATTTCAAGAAAGGAAATAATTCACTAATTTGAAATTGTCAGAAAATATGTTCTGAAGGCTGCAGAACTTGATTTCACAACCTCAACCATTAATCTCTATTAGCATAAATTTTGTTATCAACCTCATATCTGTTCTCATTGTACTCTGTTTCAGCTTGAAATTCCACATTGCACCTTGTTCAATTCTCATTTATTTATTTATTTACAGCAAACTTATATGTAAAAAGTGATCTTTTGGTCCCAGAGACTGTTTTTAACTCCAGTTCAAATTGGTGAATACCATATTTAAACTGGAAATTGGTAATATTCTGGAAATATAACTGTATTTCAAGAAATAATTTTTTTCTTTTCTTTTCTTTTTTTTTTGAGACGGAATCTCTCTTTGTCACCTGGGCTGGAGTGCAATGGCGCCATCTCAGCTCACTGCAAGCTCTGTCTCCTGGGTTCACGCCATTCTCCTGCCTCAGCCTCCCGAGTACCTGGGACTACAGGCACCAGCCACCACACCGGCTAATTTTTTGTATTTTTGGTAGAGATGGGGTTTCACCGTGTTAGCCAGGATGGTCTCGATCTCCTGACCTTGTGATCCACCCGCCTTGGCCTCCCAAAGTGCTGGGATTACAGGTGTGAGCCACAGCGCCCGGCCTCCAATAAATAATTTTATTTGTGATTTCTGATCATTCTTTGGCATCAGGGTGACCCTTTGAAATAATTAATGCTGTTTTGCAGGAAAAAGTCAGTGCTAATCACCTCATTATACTTTTCTCCTAACACCCAAGAAAAACCGGAGATCTAAATAGCTCTGTCCTCTCTTACATATTCACTCTTTTTCACATATCTGGCTCAGTAGAGTTCACAGCTAAAGGGTCAGCATTGTTTTTAATACTTGGGTTAACAATGAGAAAACTTCCAGGGCAGTTATCTTTCATATCTACGTATTCAGATAGTCTGTATAGCAGGCATGGGCTTGTTCATATATGTATACACACACATACATATATTAATGAGCAGGCTAGAAATCAGTGATTGTTATCTTTAAATTATCTACCAAGAAGAAACATTGTATACTTTTAACATTATTCTTTGGCTATGTAAAAATATCACTATTCAGTTTTTGAAAATCTATAATACAGTTCTTTTGAAAATAAAAATTTTATGTTCAAAATGTAGCAACCATTAATAGATAATAGACATAGATAATATGTCTATTATCATCACATTATTATATTAAAAAATCATGTTATGCTGCTATATTACTGTCCTTGAAACTATCTTGTCAACAATAATAGTTATCGTAAGTGTTTCCAGGAATTTGGTAATAGTAAATCTATGAATTTAGTTTAGAATCACAAGTGATTAATTTTGGCTCATTTGTAGGTTATGTGTACCACTAGATGCCATATTTTATTTAAAGTAAGTGTTTAACTAGGAAATTGAATTCCTCATGATATCCTCAAGACTTTAAGAATATTTAATAACTATAATACGTTTTGGCCGGATGCAGTGGCTCATGCCTGTAATCTCAGCACTTTGGGAGGCTGAGGAGGGCAGATCATGAGGTCAAGAGTTCAAGACCAGCCTAGCCAATACGGTGAAACCCCATCTCTACTAAAAATACAAAAATTAGTCAGGCGTGGTGGTGGTGCATGCCTGTAGTCCCAGCTACTTGGGAGGCTGAGGCAGAAGAATCGCTTGAACCCGGGAGGCGGAAGTTGCAGTGAGCTGAGAT